>NC_136068.1:1895721923-1895959423 GCF_964261635.1 Lissotriton helveticus | reverse complement strand
TAACAAAGTGGACCATGTTTGCAAATTAGGACAGTTTTAAACTTGTGAAGATAGGCTGTATAAGTGTTTACCAAGGTGTGGAAGGCTGCATGAATTTGTACTTGCTGCAGGCAATGTTTGTTTTCATATCAGGTAAATTAATAGTACAAACTGTTCAAATAGATTATAAAACAGACCGATAAAGAGTCAGAAAACAGGTCACAAGCTGACCTGTGATCCCAGCCTATAGGGCACTGCCTGATTGCCCTCTAGGCCAATCGAAGCCTGTGTTGGGTCACTCTGCATGATGCTACGTCAGTATGAATCTGTTACCGCATTGGCTGACACCTTACAGTCTATAAAATATAGAAAATCAACAACTGTAATCATGCTAATACTTAAAGGTAATGACATGTTTTTCAAATTAATGTTTAAAATTGTACAAACTCTTCTGTACGGCTCCTGATTGTAAACCTTTGCACACACACACACACACACACACACACACACGCACACGCAGAGCCACACACACACACACACAAACACACACACAACCACACACACACACACACAACCACACACACACAGAGCCACACACACACACACACGCACACACATACGCATTTTAATTCCCCTGAATGTGTTAAAAATAGAACATGGTAACATTGAAATTGGCTCACCTAAAACAAATGGGAGTGTTGACGATTTAACCATGGGTAAAGCTGAGATTTCCACCAGTTTCTCTCAGTTGTCGGTCTTGTTTTATTGTTAGCACACCGGTACTCGCTGGTTTGATTAACATTTTGATAAAGTCAAGTGGGACCAAAAGTCACGCAATGCAATGACTAAACGAGAACAGATTGAACGACTCACATCTGATGATTAATTTGCCCCTATATGTTATCCTTGCATTTTGATACTTTTGGTGTAGGTTTTCCCATCATTTATGCAGGAATACATGTACCAGAATTCAATGGGTGGACCCCTCACGCCTGGTACAGGACTGTGTCTGGTGTCTGTAAATACCTAATGATGTATTATTTGCTGACATATGGGATTCTCCCACCCACACCCCAAAAAAATGTGTGAAAAGAGTTATCAAAGCATACATATTTGCTAGCAGTCTCTGATACCAAAGCAAAGTATGTTTTAGGGGCCATATGTGTGCATATTAATGTAGGTTCCAATTGGAGGTGACCTGGAAGGAATCAGTGCAGAAAGGTGACCTGGAGCATGTGCTGGAGGAAAGCACCAATGGGGTGGGAGCCCAACATATTGTCGGTTTGTACTGTGGATGGGTTAGTTATTCTAGCTATGAGGTAGTTCCTTCTTATAGACATCTTGATTATTCTTCTGTAGTAGAAAATATAAGGCTTGTTTGTGAGTGGCCCAGAATCATACAGTGTAATGCTTATCATGTAATTACAAAGAATGATAAAGATCCTACATATTTCTGCAAATCAATTATGCAGAATCTGTCCAGCACTTAAGGGAACATGTGAAGCACCAAAATCCCTGTTATTCCCCAAAAAGTGTGAATATGGGATAATTACCAGATCCAATACATTCTGATCCTCTTTGTGTTTATTATCACATGCTATAATTATCATATTGACAGCGCCTACTCATAATCAGGGTCAAAGGGTCACACTTAAAGACCATCAACTGTACACTGACACACCACAAACACTTAAAATGTCAAACATAAGTGCACTTGAACGCTGGGAGATAATGTGCTTGTGACACCAAGACACCTATAGAAACAAAAATCCAACCTAATATATACTGTCCAGTTACACTACTTGACCCCTGACACCAAAATAGACCTCATACCCCACACCTGTTGAAGCTACAGAAATAGAGGAGCAGTTAATTCACATTCCGGGCAGCAGAGCACCACGCCACACCCACACCAGGACTTTGCAGCTGAATGAATGGAGTAAATAAAATGCATTTATAGAGCACACATACTCCATAGTTTACTGTCGTGAATGAGCTGACACAGAGCACAATGGCACATAATGTTCCCTAAGAACAAGACAATAATGGCTGCACTTAAAATCTTTGAACATCTTTCCAGGGTAACAGCTTCATTGAACAAAAGAGGTCAATGCATCATGCTGTTTAGAAAGAAAACAGTGAACAATCAATATTTTGTCTCAATCAGTACTGAGTCAGAGTAACAGAAGCTGATCAATCAGTTTTGGTTCTAAATTTCGAAATAAAATGAGAGAAATTTTCGAAAATGAAACCAGAAGCTAAAACATGTAAATCAAAAATGGAAAGGGAGAAGGATAGCTTCAGCTTTAGGATAGGTGTAAGAGTGTCATTAAGGTTAGAGGTAGCAGCAGGGAAAGGGGAACGGAGAGTGTTAAGGATAGGGTTAGCATGAAATACGACTGGAAATGGTGCACAACTATGCTGCATGCTTGTATGTGGCAGGGTAAACAGCCATGACAACGCGGGCTTTACCCCGCGCTGCCATTCTGACGCTGCCATCACAACGCAAGTCTTGGGCAGAGTGGTAGGTAATTGCATGTGTCCTATTATCAACGCTCCAGTTAATGTTGACCAATATGGTTTTTTTGCAGAGAGCAGCACTATTACCAGCATCTGCTGTCCATAAGACCTTATACACAACACTCCTGCGGATGCCGTGGGTTGGCTGGCTATGTCGTTAAAAGGCATTTAACACCCTGAGTTGGGTTTTTCTCTCCCTCACCCTTGAGGCCATGGGATTCGGCCCTAGCTTTCTGAGAAGGATTTACACCATGTATGATAATTCAACGGTACTGGTTAAGCCCGGACAGCTGATCACAAACAGCTTTGTTGTATGGAGAGGCACTGGACAGGGGTACCTGTTCTCCCCGTTAATGTTTGCCCTTGTCATGGAACCGCTGGCTTGCCAACTTTGTCAGTGGGAACAACAGTGGGAAATCTGGGAGTTGAAGGTACACTACATCATCTTGCGGTATGTTTATGACACCCTGGTTGCCTTCAACATGTTGAGGGCACATTGCTGATCCTCATACATTTGCTGGATGATATCAGGGGCATCTCCGGCCTTAATGCCTCTTCCCACTGCACTGCGTTCTGAACTATACAGGGATGCCGCAACAGAAGCTCACCTTCAGTGGTGTTATGACGCCTTCAATTACCAGGGAATCCAAATTTACCACTTGGAGAAGAATCTTCTGGAGGGAAATGGAGACAAGGCACTGTGATCTATCGACCGGTCCATGCCCTTTTGGTGCTAGTTGCCCCATTCTCCACTGGGCCCAGTGATGCGATCTCCAACATGCTGGTGCTGCTGAGATTACTTTACTTCCTCTCTGCACTCTTGATGGTGCACCCCACAAGTTTCTAACGCAAGCTGCATCGTCTTTTCTCAAACTAATCTGGAGTGGCAGATGTCACTCACCACACTGCAACGCCCTGAACTCAGAAGTGGACTTGAAGCATTATGTGGTGGTACAGCTGCAGTGGCTGATGGCCTGGATATGGGTTCCCACTTGCTCCAAATTAATATACCTTTGCAAAGTCCTAAGTAACAGGAGCATTTACACATGATTGTCCAACCAACTGTTCATCCTCATCACGATATGTGTCAGATGACTGTTGAAGGGACCTGGTGATGAGTACCCCCCCCCTACTCCCCTTCATTCGAGATCCAAGATTTACCTCGTCTAGGTGGCGCAGTGCATTAATGTGCCACAGGTGTGTGGCGGGAGGCAATTGTCAACCAATTGGGGGACCTCAATCAAGAGGGTGTCCCCATGTCTTCTCAAGATGCCATGGACACTCACAGCTGAGAACGGGTGAGTATTTTTATTTTTCACATAATATAACACGTACTGAGGGCTCCCCACATCTCTCGGATTGCACAAGCTTGTGCTCCATAATGGCACTATACACTATCAGTGCCCTCTAAACACTCGAAACGTCACTATACGGAGCATGCTGTGGGGGTTTGAGCTGGGTAGGATAGGGTGCTGCTGCAGCCCTTGTCGAATAAGGCCTGGACCTGGGCAGCCCAACAGCTGAAGGCCAGGTCTTTAACCCAAGGTTCCATTTCACACTTTTCAACTAGGAAAACCATACTTACCTCTCTCTTCGACGCATTAAGTGCATGTTCCCGACTTTGGCTCCTGAATGACTTTGTCGCAAATTGCTAGATTCTGGGCTCTACCATATGATTTCGGATTGCCCATTGCTGCACCCAGGATAGCTTGGAGTCACTACCACAGTTCCTGAACTAGCAAACCATTTCCTTGCACTCAAACCCGGATCCTGCCTTTCGGGACTATGGAGACACCTCTATACGTTCATCTGACCTCACATTTGTCTTGTTTAAGAGGCAGGTAGCAAGGGTGTGGAAGGCGCCGGCCCACCCAGACCTCCAGTGCTTGCTGGCACCATGTGAGAAGCTGGCTGAGGCAGCAGGCACCTCGGGGTTTACCCCGCAGCACCCAATGTGGTGGCACCATGCCACCCACCTATGTGAAAGGTAGGCACCGAGAGATGAAATTCCTGAGACTGTAATAGGCTCGGGAGGGGGGTGCACAACCACCTTCGTCAGTCAAATAAAAGCTATGGATGCTTTTTGGATTAATACACAGGTGGAGTTCCATTCTGGATATAATGCTCATTTCACAGTCGTTAAACATTGAAGAGAAGCACATCCAAATATAAACATAGCAGTTGCCCTCATTACAACTCCCTTTCTGTAAAGGACAAATCACCCTATCTTCTTGTTCTTGCCCAAGGCACGGTAGGTGTCTTTTCTCAACAATTCCACACTGAAAAACAATCTGAAGCTTTTGATGGAGATGAATGCATCATTGATTTATTGGATCGTCATCTCTTCTGCAGTGACTTTCCTAGATAAGTGGGTTCTTTTCTGTCGTCTCCTAGTCTGAGTCCATGGTTGTCCCTTTTAATTACTGAGTATGCAAATGTGCAACATCACCTACAAGCTCCACCTGTTTAGCCCTGCCCCTTCTACGTTAGTAATATGTAACTTTGTTCTTGCTAATTTCCAGGCTGATGGAAATCTCATCTCACCAAAGTGACCCGAGCGTGCTTCCTGCCAAATGTGATGGCACATACTTGATGCAGAGGAATATGAGGACATCTCCACAAACTCAAATATATAATATGGTACATACCCGCTGCAGAGTTTATCTTTGACATTTCTCAATTTTGAGAAATCACTGTCCCTGGTGAGCAGTCGCGAGTGATGGTACTATGATTGATGAGCAATAGGATTTTTCATTTTCAACATGTCACTGTCTCGGCCCGTGGCAGTGTCAATTTGCTCTAATGACATGGCAGGTGATGTGCTCGATTTTACAACGACAATTATGTAGGTTTCAGGTGTCTTAGATCGGGTACCAGGGCCTTTTATGGATACTTCTGAAAAAGAATCAGCAGGATTAACTGTAATTGCTTTTACTTGGAATATGATGTTCTTATTCAATTGTATTCAATTGTTTTTATATTGTGTTATGATGATTTTTATTCCTGTAAATGATCAATTTTCTTTTTTATTGAATAAATTACTAATCATCAGGATTCTAATCCTTCACTGGCAGTTGAATGGTGTTGTAGTTGCATTCCTGTCATATCAGACCCCCAATATATTCAAAACGAGGAGGGTTTTGAATTGCTAAATATTGTCAACAGGGCTTGCTGATCGGTCTCTACTGTGAAAGGTTTCCCATGTAAGAGCACAAGCCCACACCACTGCCAATAATTCTTTCTCAGGTTGTGAATAAGCACAATCAGTTTGTGACAAGCTTTACTGGTGTTTGCCACAATATGCCTCCAACATTCGGCTGTTCATTGTTCTGTGCAAGAACTGCACCTAGCCGGACAGGGCTAGCATCAACTACAACTTTGATATTAAGTTTGTGATAAGAGTAGGCCATTTCAGTGGCATTCTTAATGGCTTGCTTGATTCTCTTGAAACTCTCTTCGCAGTCACGTGACCAATGAAAAACAACGTTCTTTTTCATCAGTTCTCATAATGGTGCACTGACAGTCACAAACTCTTGTATGTATCTTGAACAATAACTGGCTGTCCCAAGGGATGAATATAACATGGAAAATTCTTGTGGGGGATTGGTAGTTGATATTGCTTGCACTTTAGCTGGATCGAGTGTCATACCCCTATCAGAAATGGTATGGACAAAGAATTTCAAACTTGTCTTGCGGAATTCGCTTTTGTCAGCATTCAAAGTCAATCCAGCATCCTTTAGCAAACAACACACTTGAATGAGAGCTTTGTCATGCTCTTTCTGAGTAGCCATGAAAATAAATATTTAATTACTATAGTTGTAGGCTTTAACAATAGGCTGTATTATACGTCAAATTACATCTTGGAAAAGTTCTGCAGCAGAGGACAAACTCAGTTGCTAATGGCAAAACAGGCCAATATGTCTAGAAAAGGTTGTTTTGTACCTACAGTTCTCATCAAGGTCACATTGCTGATATACTTAGTTTAAGTCAATTCGAGAGAAACACTTTGAAGCACTCAATTGAGTTCTCATTTCAGCAATGTAAGGACCTGAATGTCATTCTCTCTCAATTGCCTTGTTGGCCTGTTGCATGTTAACACAAAGGTGTTCAGCTCCTTCAGTGTCTTTTTTAGGCACTACAATGGGAGATACCCATGGGTTGGATCAGTGGAATGTTCAATGATATTGTGCTTGAGCAATTAATTAAGTTCACTTTCAAAAGTTTCTTGAAACTGAAACACAATTTGTCTGCGACTTTGGGCAACAGGGCAAACAGTCTCATTCACATGTAACAACGTTCATAGCTTTGAGCATTCCTAACACATGAATAATAAAGAAAGCTGAAGTTCTATTTCATGACGAGTGGTCATATTGTAGTTCACTGATATCAGTCTCATTTCAGAAGTATTGTTAAAACTGAGCACACAGGCACTTGAAGCTGTGCTGGGGGGTATATATAGGGGTGTGTACCACGCTTTACTTGTTCTTCGTCGTGGCTAGAAAGGAACCTTAACTTTTGAAGGGTGTTGAAGCAGCTCATGTAACATTTTAGTTTTCAACTGTGTGAGTTGTGGGAATTGAGATCATTTGCAATATTTGTCCGCAGATATGATGTTTAGCGACCGACTGCAAACAATAATAAAATATAACGAACACACAGTTATCTTTTGCAAGCCTCTCTGAAGTTAACATTTCGCAATTATCATTGTCACTTTTATTGGAAAACTTTCTTTATCAACTCTTTGACTATGATTTGGATGACATTGTATGGTGTCAATTTGCCTAATTTATTTGACTACCTGGCCTTGTGGGAGCACACCGATTGCTGTTGATAAGGCGCTCAGTTGCCATTTTCGTCTTCACCCTTTGACATACCTACTTCTCTCTTTACCTTGCAAACCCTCCCAAAATAGTTTGCTTTGCCACAGCTGTTGCAAATCTAACAAATGGGGTGACATCAACCATCATGTGGTACGGTAATGCACATCTGAAACACATTTTCTTTTTCTGTGTGGACAATGCTATGAATGCCTCAGCTTTAAGCTTGGGCCTTCATTTCATGTTCATGACTGACAAACTCTAGGCTACTACAGCCCCCATGTCAGCCGCTTGTCAAATAGCACACTCCTTAGCCCGGGCAGCTGTGAGGGCTTTTACCAAGCTCAGTGTTTCCATCAGCATTTGTCATCGACAGGGATCTGAGAGACATTTATCTATAACTTTGAGGCGGGCAACTACCACATCATTAAATTAATTGAACTTACAGTGCTTTATGAGGAGATCCAGTCTCTCAACTAACCTATCAGTGGTTTTCCCCTACTCTGGCAATCTTGACTGAAGATGTGGATCACCGTGTCCTATTACATCGCCTGGCCAAGGCAGGAATTGTGGGTACGGCGCGAGCATGGATTGAATCTTTTCTTTCCAACCGTTCCTTTCAGGTGTGGGACTGCAACTCACGGTCAGAACCACTTCCCGTCAAGAACGGAGTTCCCCAGGGGTCGTCACTCAGCCCCACCTTGTTTAATGTTTATATGGCCCCCCTGGAAGACGTAGTGGCCCCCTATGGTATAAAAATAATAAACTACGCAGACGACACTCAACTAGTCGTCTCCCTGTCCCACCTGGATAACCATCCTGACAGCCTGCTTAACTGTCTCCAGGACATCCATTCCTGGATGTGTGACTCGGCCTTCAAGCTGAATGGTGCAAAGACCGAGATCATGCTCCTGGGCAACAAATGGACATCCATCCCACCAACTGTTTGGCCTGACACCTTTGGTGAAATCCCCTCCCCAAAAAAGGAGATCAAAACATTAGGAGTATGGCTGGAACCCAACTTAACCATGAAGACGCAGGCGGCCAAGACTGCAGGTACCTGCTTTGGTCTCCTGCGATCCGTGCGCAAGATCCTACCCCTTCTCCCCCCGCTATCCAGGAAACTACTGGTCCAGGGACTTGTCTTAGCCCGGCTCGACTACAGTAACGCCATCTACCTTGGGGCTCCGGAATACACCCTGGCCAAACTCCAACGTATGCGGCGGCCAGGCTCATTATGAACCTCCCCCCCAGAGTTTCAGCCAAGCCTGCCCTCAAAGCCCTACACTGGCTCCCTGTCCGCCATAGAGTAGAGTTCAAAGCCCTGTGCACCACCCACAAGCTTATCAATGGAGTTGGCCCTGCCGCTCTGAGACACATGGTCACCCCTTATAAAGCCCCCAGATCCCTCCGCTCTGACGCCGAACATCTGGCTACTGTACCAAAATTCAGGAAGGCTCGCACCGGCGGTCGTCGCTTTGCGGTCAACGCCTCCATAGGTTGGAACTCACTCCCTCGCAGTCTACGTCTGGAACCCTCGCACACTCTGTTCCGTAAGAAACTCAAAACTCTTCTGTTTCCCAAATAATTCCCTCCCTCTGCCCCTCTCCTGGTATTCTCAGATTTACAGCGCGGGGATGCCTACGGGTCACCAGGCGCTTTAGAAATCGCAAAATAAATAAATAAATAAATAAATGTATCATTTGCAATCTACATTTGGCACTGGATTGAACTCGGCATTCAAGGCTGCTTCGATTTGATTGTACATCACTTCACCATTTTGTGGGATCTTTTTATGGCTTATGTCATACCTTCACCAGCCATGTTCTTCCAATACTTGATGATGTTTTTGTCATCTTTTTCATCTATGACATCTATAAAATCCTCAATTCTTTAGCCAAGTAGCCCAACTATTGTCAATATTCTGTTTTTTGGCTGTATGAAATGATCATGGCAGTTTTAAAAATGCAGCAACAGTGTACCTAGTTGTGGCTCTTATTGACAGTGAGAGTATACGCTGTTCACTTGGACCTGTACCATTCATACCATCTGTAAGTCCTTGCGGTGTGCTGGCTTGAGGGACATCTTTAACACATTGAAGAACTGTGACCTCAGCCTTGCTCTTCATTAGAGCTCTTTATCTTGATGAAGATCTGTGGAGATGTTCTGGGCCCCCGCACAGCAGCTTTCCTGGATGGGTTGCTTCATTTAGGGAAACCTGCTGAAGCATAACCTCAAACTTCTATTTGGGGCCACTTCACAGCCCGCTATGCCATGATGCTTTGATGAGAAGACAAGTCCTTTCAAATTCGAAAGGTTTGATAAGCAGAGAAGGTTATGATATTCAATTGACTTTTCTCTTACATCTCTCTTAGTAACCACCTGGTTGATCTCTGCTTCATAGCACATCATTTAACAGCTCAACTTGATTATCACAATATGCTTCCTTTCATAACCTGTTTGCATGGATTTTAAAAGTTATCACTCTTATGATATACATTATTAATTAGTGCGGTATACCGCTGTTGGCGCCCTTTTCATTAGATTCTTGGCCACTGTTGAGTAGATTTTCAATGATGCTTTCTTTATCTTTGAAAGCTTTGCACAGGCTGGCATTACGCTGAGATTCCACAAGGGCCAGCATCGATTCTGCACTTTGCATGCAGTACACATGGCGCTCACAACTAGCAGTTTGCTGTACCACAGCAAACTCTCTGGGAGAGCACTGTTGATCTACAGGTTACTTATCCCCGCCTCGTTGCCAGTTGTAGTATCCTACCCAGCCTGGGTACTCAGCAATAACTACACCCCATACAGATAGAAATATACAAATCTTTACTCTTCATCCTGTAAGTAAGAACTCCACTTTGTGTGATGGTAGACCACATATACAACAACAAACATATAGATAGGGTTTTGTGTCAAAAGGCATAGATGGCAGTATGGGAACAACCATGTACTGCCCCCTTGTTGCTAACTAACACAAAACAGTACTTTTTGTTACTTTTAGGGTACTTTCCAATGTAAAACAAAGTACTGGAAAGTAAATTGGTAAAACAGCATTTTGTGCTGGTCCGCATCACTTTTGTGTCGCTAACCCAGAACAAATTATGTAAAAATCTACC
Source organism: Lissotriton helveticus (assembly GCF_964261635.1). Taxonomy (NCBI): domain Eukaryota; kingdom Metazoa; phylum Chordata; class Amphibia; order Caudata; family Salamandridae; genus Lissotriton; species Lissotriton helveticus. Next base: position 1,895,948,982 of record NC_136068.1, on the reverse strand, counting down.
CCTAAGTTTCATGGCTACGTACCAGTGTAAGGAGGTGAGAGAATGATACAGAGGAGTGTGACTTGACTTGTATGATAGAGAAAGTGAGGGGAAAATGACACAAACATGAAGCACATGTGAGAGTACAACAATGCAAAGGAGAGAGAGGTAGCTACAGGAAGACACAAAAACAGAGAGTGGGCAAGGGTAAGAACAAGTTACTCTTCTAAAGAGAAATATACTTACTGGGTATAAAAGTATGAGTAAACTATACTGTTTAATACAAATGTTTGCAAAGAATATTGAGGTAATACCCTAGAGGTGGGTAGAGATATCATGCAATATGTGTGGTCAGTCAGTGTATGGTGGACTAGTTAAATATTTTTGCAAGGATACTTTTTTTCTCATTGTCCAGTTTTTCTGTCTGTTTTCAAGCCATGTGACCAAATAATGATTAATAATCCCCATCTTTGCAGCAGCCACTTGATATGCATTCTCTTTATCTAAAATTATAGGTCCAGTCGTCTGATGATCAAGATGACTTCAACGATACTGCTCTTTCTGTACTTCCTGCCTCTGGGATTATCTGCCACTTCTTCCACTGATTGCAAACCACCTACTGGAGAGACTGGTTACATCAGATTCCTCAGAGAACATTTTGACAATCCGAAGAGTGCTGGTGATGACTATTGCAACGTTATGATGCACAAAAAGTGTGTGATAAACCTTGAGCAATCCAAGGCACCATGCAAAGAGACAAACACCTTTATCCATGCCCCAAAGACACATATGCAAGCTATTTGTCTGAAAATGGGATCATCCTATGGAAACAACCAGCGGATCAGTCATGGTCGCTTCAGCGTCACGACCTGCAGGATCAAAAGCAATGCCCCTAGTAGCCCCTGTCAATACAGTGAGAATACTGCCATCAGGAAAATTGTAATATCTTGTGAAAATAAGCTACCTTTGCTCCTTCAGGAAGGAGTAAATCTGGCATACTAAACAAAGCGGGTCATGCTTGTGGCTGCCAATATTTAATCAATGACACAAAATTCTGTACATGGCAAACAAGGTCAACAATGTTGTACTTCATAATATTTCGCTGAGACGCAAACCAAATCTAATGTTCTTTATCAAACTTCTAGTTATGAAACATTTCTCTAAAGAATATTAATCACTACCTGCCGATCTTAATTTTACTTTTACTGATTCACAGTCTTCCAAATTAACGGACAAAACTAAAAAGAGAGGCCTACTTAAATTGAGATCACCTCTTGATTACATTGATGCTGAATTAACAGTTGTCTTTTTCTGGAGATTAAATGGTTTGTTAACACTGTGAGGTACGCACACCTCAGATGAAATGAAGCTATTATAGTGCTTACAGAAGATGCTGTCAAGGATTTAGAGATAAACAACAAAAAGCAAAGATCAAAAAAGATTCATATTGTCAACATAATGCCTAAAAAGTGCTGTCAATACGCTCTGATTGTTTGAAGGTTCAGTGCAAGGTTCAATTGTTGTAACTTTTACGGATCAACAAGAAAAATGATTGTGGTGGAATTAATTAAAAAATACAACTATGTTTTCATGTCTAACAAACAGAAAAAATGCTAACAGGTTTGAGAAGCAATTTAGATTTTTATAATAATAAATGTGTATTCACACAAAAGCAACCCTGTGTCAGGACATGTCTGGAACTGGCTCCCTGGTTGTAGGTACTTTTCTGCCCATCCCCTTCTCCTTCAACCTAGGACACAAGCCCAGCAAAATGCTATCTAAATAATAGTTTATCCCACATGAAACACTGTGTAATACCATAAGTGCCTTATAGTATATGTTTACAGGGAGTGCTGGATCTTAAGATCCAAGACAAGACAAGCAGGGGAGGGAAACACAGGATGGTAGTTGAATGTCAGATGTAGAGATTGAAGGAAAGAGGACAGAGACCTTTGAGGTGTGGGACTAGGTGAAAAAGAGGAAGGCATGAAGGGAAAACATCCCTTACCCACATCAGCAGTTGTGGAATAGAGTGGAGCTGCTGCAAAGAGAGATGGGGGGACAGTGCAGTTGGAATGAGCTACAAAGAGAGCTCAGTTTATGTATGGGGTCAGCGGTGTGTGGGCAAATATTTATTATGAGGAGCCTAGGCCTAAATGTAGTGTAGGTAATTTGTGATTCTCAAAAAATGTCTGCTTTGCAAAGAGCCTTTGGTGACTCTTTACAATATGAAAATGCAAGGGCCATGAAAGGGCACCCCAGCCCCTCTGTGATTTTCAATGAAGCATAGCGATGGGATGCAATAACGATAGCGACATGAAATGCATACTCGTTCAGAAACACAATGCTATCCTCTGGGGACAGATTCCAACTGAGGAGTGGTGAGAGACCACCATTGGGGGAAAGGGGGGAAACACAATGGAGGCTACTACATTATCTTCTACTGACTCTCAATATTTTTCTAAGGGACTTGTAAAGCTTTAATGAACTGTTGTCAGACAGTGAATACAAATGTGAAGAAAAAGCAGTGCTAACTATTGCAGTCCTCCATCTGTGCATTTACAGGTTTTCACAGGGGTTTACATGCCGTCTCCTGCTTCATACACATTCATGATCTTCTGCAACCTCTTGCAAATTATTTTACAGTGGTAATAAATAGTACATCAGTAGTATTGAATGCAAAATGAAGGGGAGCTCATTAGCAGCTGGTGTGCAAAAACACTGACTGTTTTGTGACCTGCTCATTGTACATTAGGCTCTGTCTCACTAAAATAACATATTGGTAACGTACTGAATATTACGTTTTCATGTAACAGTGTGCAGCAAAAATGTTGCAGCATAAATATAGGCAACCAAAATACTGGCAATGCAAGAATTGATATGTAAATATAGGTTTCTAAATCCACCTACATGTACATATACATGCATGCATGGTATATAAAAGTGTTTAAAATGCTGAAAATGTATTTTTTTCAACATTCATGTTTCACACACACATGTCCTTAGGACATGTGTGTGTGAAACATGATGCGAAAAACACATTTCAGGGGTGCATGGGGGGTCCTTTGGACCCCCCCTGCACCCATGAAATTTTCAAAGTGCCACTCGCAATTTGTTGATGCCTTCCCATTCACTCCTATGGGCCTTTTGGCCCATAGGAATCAATGGGAATTGCGAAAATTAACTTAAGAATTCGGTATTCATTTGGGATTCGGTAAAAATTGCGATTTTTACCGAATCACAAATGAATACCGAAAATAATGATGCATAGCATTTTGCACTTCTTAATTTGCGATTCCTTATTTTTCACAAATTAGGAAGTGCAAAATGTAACAATGATGCATGTGGGCCAATATGTGGTTCTGTTTGTTATTTCTCTCAGCTGTCCCTAATAGGTAGGTTGTTGGTTTTTGCATTATTGTTGCAACTTTTGGCTTCCACCCATTTGTGTTACCAAGTTTCAGAAGCCATCAAGATGTGGTCAACATAACTGTACAAATACAATAACCATATGAATGTGGGAGAATAGAGTTTAAATCATTTGATTGATGCAAACACCCAAACTGCATAAAGTACAGACACATTATCAATCCAGCCATTTCTAGGTCAATGTATAATATTATAATATGATATCCTTCAATTTATTCTGACAACTCATCTTGGTCATCTACTTAATATTTTAGAGGACCCTGAATTGTTGCTGGTCTTGCAGCAACTTATGACTATATTTGTATTTTTATACCAATTATATATGATGATAAGGGTCGACTGAGGTAGATCAGTAATCACGGATTGTGGTATACTTTAAAGAAAGTGTGACTAAAGGGTCCACCCCCATGACCGATCCCAGGTGGCAAAAGGCTACGACTGTGAAAGAAGAAAAATAATACAGTGACTTTTTAGTGGGTTGTAAGTAATATCCTCTCATACAATTGCTGCATGCCTTAGCATGCATGTCAGGTTTTTGGTCTTGACGAAAGCCATTCCGACCCTGAGAGGCCCTTATTAATATGACTGAAACATGTAGACAGTTTGAGGATCAGTAGGATAAAATTAATATCCTTCACATATCCTCCACTATTTTAATATTCTACTATTGACCAATAGTTCCGTGATTAAAATTTAAGCTGAAGTGACAAGATGTGTTGAGCCAATTTTAACCACTGCACTTGAGCAAAATTCACTCACCATCGCAACTTCACCCTTGAACCAAATAAAATCAGCTCCGCTGTAATCAAGACATTGTAGCACACCCTAGAAACATTTGGTGACCAGGGTGTGAACCCGTGGATGAAGCAAGTCACCTACCAGGTAGGAGAGGGAGAGTTCTTTTACAAAACATTATGGGTTCCTAGGCAGCATTTGTACCTAGAATAACCCCTAGAAGGTATAGGGTAACTAAGCATAAAGTGTGTTTTTACATGTTGTGAGTAATCACAATGTTTGTGGGCATATATGCATGTAATTTGGAATTCTCTTAGTGAGCATGCTTCAGTTTGATTAATTTGAGGGAGGTGTGTGGTATCCTGCTCTTATTGCTATGTATTTCCTTCTTTGTATTCTGTGCCCTGCTGCTCAGCCATAGTGTATGTGATTTCATACAATGTTCATGTGTGCCTTGTTGCATGAATGTCATTTGTAGTGTGTGAGCTTAGCAGCTGGGATGCTGCTCCCGGTGGGGATGCTACCTTTCTACTTACAATACCTGCAACCCATGACTCTGAAGAATAAACTTTCATCTTGTTTAATCATCTATGCTGGATACCCCCATTCTTACAATTGTACATTGTGGGCTGGCAGAAAATGGACCTAATGTGAAGGAAAGGCCACTGCTTGAACAGTGGAGGTGAGATGATTGAACCTGGAGTGCAACTATTGCTTTACAAGAGACTAGAGGCATATTTATGAGGGAATGGCGGAGCATGGCATCAAGCAAAAATTGCTCAATGCCACACTCCACCATTCCCAAAAATGCAGTGATGAGCCGTATTCACAAGAATGTCGTGTAGTCCTGCATTTCCCGTAGTGCTTGCACAAAATTAGCTACCTAGCGCCAACACTGGCACCATTGCACCATGGTGCAAGGGTCTCTGCAATGGGGGAAATATAGTTTGTGTGCAGGATGTGCACATAAACAATCCACAATAGTGATTTGACACCCCTGAGTGCTGCATTGCGCACACATTTGTAAATGATTGCTTATGTGTATAAACAATCATGCATGGTGTTTTGCTGTTTCTCTGTGTGCTGCACAATGCAGCACAAATAGAAACAGCAAACACTATGAGAATTGAAGCATTTCTGCTCACTTCCCAATGTTACAACCAGGTTTTCCCTGTTCTTAATTTTGGGGCAGCCCCATATTTACGTCACCCTTGTAAATATGGGCCCGCGACAAAATCAATGGGTGTTGTGGCTGTACTCGCACCGCAACACACATTGCCCACCCCAGGCGTAATGAAACCTGAGGGGACCCCCTGCAAAGTTCACTGGAGGGGGCCCCCAAGAGCTGGACCCAGTCAGGAGCTCTCACGCCAGGGCCGGACTGGGAACCCAAAGCAGCCCTTGCATATTTTGTCAGACCAGTCCCTCTATGCTCTATGGTACGTAGCGAGCCAGCCTGACTCTTGCAAGTGGGCTTGGGGTGGGGTGGAGGGGTGTTCTCCCCAATACTATTTTTTTATTGGCAGAAGCTGTGCATTATACAACACATTTTTCATTGTATATTCAAATGTATTAACTTTTAAAACATAGTAAATGATGACCTTACAGTGCACTGGGATACCCAGTCATACCCACATTCTTACAGAGAACATAGTGAATAGACCAGAGAAGCAACACTAAATCTGCATGACTTTCTTTTGCATGTTTTCCATCAAAGGCCACTACTTATTCTGTAATGTTTGGCACCTGAGTGCAGAGCATGGGTGGCAGACAGAAGTCACATGGAAGTCTGGCTCATTTTGGTCTCGAGGATCTGACCAAGAAGAGCCAGAGCAATCATCTGCACGGAAGGTCCGATCTGGCGGCTGTGTAGTGGTTGGTCAAGGTCCCATCACCCAACTGGAAGCAGGCTATCAGGTGAGAGGAAACAGGCCAGGCTGAGCCTACCTCCCATCAAGCCTCATTTGGAAAGCAGCCTGCGCAACTGGGGGCTGCCAGACACTGTAAACAGAAGCAACGCTTTCCCACCATCTCTCCCTGAGAAGAAAAATACAGAACCCCCAAAGAGGAAGAGTGCAAAAAGGTTCTGGGTCCACTTCCTGCTCAGGTGGAAATATGCCTCAGAGGAGCTGGCACTGCCCACGAAGACTGAGGCAATGCAGATGGAAAACGACCGGACGGTGCCCTTCACCCACGCAAGGGAGTGGCTGTATAAACCTTCTTGTGCCCACCCCCTTCCCTCTTGTGTCTTAGTGCACTTAAGTAGACCTCTATGTGCCTGCAGCACTCTTTAAATCAACAATGGTATGCTGTATCACAGCCCGATAACATAACACAATATAAAAACATAACAACGTAACAGATAGAAAAACTTGGCATGCCATACTATTGAACAACATAACATATCTTGCAATTTCATTTTACCATAACCAAAAATTCATGACATAGCAGCTCTTATAAGGTGGTCTGACTCTTACAATGTTGCTCTCATAGTTGTATGTTTAATATAACTTTTCATTTAAAACAGCAGGATCACACATTTTTAACGTTTTCAAAATCATCTTTAGAGTCGCACTTTCATCAAACAATCTACCACACTCTGTCTCGTGTTAAAAACAACAATGGTTCAAGCTCAAACAGGGCTGGTCTGAGGCATGCACTGAAATATGTCCAGTCCTGACCCTTATAGGGTTATCCAAGAAATCAGGCCTCCGAAAGCCCTGCCAAGCTAACTAACACATAAGGCAGCCTCACCCATGCAGCCCAGGGCATTAGTCAGGATTTAAAAAAACAGCTTTTCTGAAAAATGGTCACATGTTTTAATTTTTTTTAAATCAAATATCCATCAATCAATCAGGGGTTTATAAAGCTCGCTACTCACCCGTGAGAGTCTCAAGGCGCGTATGATGTCAATAAAATTCATCTTACTAATGTGCTTCTTACTATTAAGACCGCATTATCAATACTTTCGCCACTGTAAAACTATACCTTAAATATGCCCACCCACACTTCCTGTCAATGGCATGGGCTGGACTGGCAATGTGGTGTCAAGAACACACACATGCTGGAGAAAGTATCGCTAATAAATATTACAGTCAATGGTGGCTTGCGTATTTGAACTGACATATTACTAACTTGGTAGAAAACCATAGCATTCTTAGTCAGTTGTTCTCAAAATAGCTACATTGTGTATTGTTTAAACCTTTGCACCTTAGCAATGACAAGGACCACTTCAAGACTGCGTTATGACGGAAAGGTAGACATTGTGCTGTAGAAAATATCTTGCCTTGCCAAATATTTAGGATATCCAAATAGAAGACATCCACATAAAATTACTCTAAATTGCATTTGTTTACATAGCGCACCCCCGAGAGACTCAAGGTTTGCATTTCTCTCAGAGGAGGAATAAAAAGAAAAAGTAGCAAGTGTAGTTTTGTATTTCGAGTGGCTGCTGCATTTTAACAAGTGTAGATTTTAGAGCTGACAGTTCTAAAAGCAAATCGGCTACAGTGCCAAATGACCGACCATGGACAGACGCACAGATAACCCAGGCTAAAAAGATGCTTGGACATTTGAAAAACCGGTCTGCACCAGGGGAGTGCAGCCTAAGCCGATAAAAAAGTAGTTTGTGGGGGTGGCAGCCTACACAAACGTTAGTGGGAAGTGCTGGAGGCACTTTTCTGCCTGCAGATACACTCTTTGTTTAATCTAGTGAAAGAGGGGAGCAGAGATCTATCTTTGAACAACGTTCCGAAGGTTTTTCATTGTTTTATTTAATCAAAACAATGTCCACAGTTTTGTTAAAAAAAGAATTGTTCTAGTACTGATATGACAACCTTGAGTTTTTTCAAGTTGAAAAGAGATGGTCTCCTGCACCGTAAAGATTGGTTTAAATTGCTCTTGTTTTTTTTTATTTATTTGAAGTGTGTGCACTACTGGGAAGTCTGACGATGGCAGATAACAATTAGCAAAGGTGCTGAGGGTGTGTGGTGTGGAAAGGCAGGAGAGCAGAGTCGCAGAGACTTGTCCTGGACAGGTAGACTGGCTCACAGGAGTTGGCTCCTTAACTCTGAGCAGTTCACACTGGCGTGGCACTTGGTTATAGTGCGGCTGGGTCTCGGATTAAGGCTCATGGTCTAATACTGTACAGAAGAGCGGCAGAAGTGCGGAAGCAGGGGCCTCTACTTAAGGTTTATCCTCCACCTTAGCTATAGAAAATACAGTTAGATGATCCAGCCAAAGCAGTGTAAGGATGTAGCAGACAGGCTCTCACCACTAAAGGCACACATCAATGGCTGAAATAGCAAATACATCCAACTCATACAATGCACATTGCACTCATTGATTAGTGGTTTTATCTGAATCTGTATTCAGCTTAATGTTATGGCCTATGACACAGTAAAGTTACTCAAAAAGTAAAACATACTAAGACGACTTTCTTCAAACTGCCGTCCTCTGCAGCAAGTCTCTTTTATTATCCGGAAAGGCATGAAGTCTTTCTGGAAGAAGCATGCATGCCAACTGCTGCGACAAAATAAGACGCTGGCCGACTTTGTGTTGACTCCGACAAACAATGATGTACATATTAGCATGTCTAATGTATATTTCAAGGAGGAAACTGCAGGTGATTAGGCTGCATCTGAGTTCTCTCCAGGCCTTAAAGATGTGCTTGTAATGCTTACCTGGTCTAACTCGGAGCGGACGCTAAACTCCTCCATATAAGCAATTGGGACTGCTGACCTTTTGCTGTTATGATGACACAGGGCCACGTCCTGGGGCTCATGCTTGCCTTGCTGTGCGTGCCCATTCACTAAGCCCGACTCAAGGATTTCTACTGAGGCAGCCTACGAAACACCTTTCGTCCGTCCTGCAAATCCAACAAGCGCAATGACCTTTTTCAGGTTCAAAATGGCTCCTCTACAGGTTGGGCCATGTGCTATCGCGTGAGTGAGCGCTGAGCGACGTTGTCTTTCTTTTATTTCCGAGATGACTCATTTGGAAATAAAAGAGGGACAATGACGATTAGTTTAACCCCAGTGCTGCTACTTCTAAAGCTGGCATTTAGGCCCGGCCAAACACCTTTGATGGGGCCAGTGGCCCCATCAAAGGTCCCCGATAACAAAATCGCCCCCGTAACAGAACCGGTCCCAGGAAACCCCAGGTACTGCCAGTCAGGGCCTGTCTCAGGGCAGGTCCCCGCTGCACGCGCAGAGTGCCGGAGGGGACTACCTGGATCTTGGGGCCTCCTGTGCTGTGCTGGGGGGTATTCTTATGCCCCTGCCATTAAGCACAGTGACAGTTAACTGGCACACTGATTTATTCTGTAACGCTCCAAACACCAATTAGATGAGCCAAGGAACTAATACAAGGGAATAGAGTGGAGGGAGGAAAGAAAAATTAGCAATCAGGGTAACATAATGAAAGATGTATTACAGAGCTTGAGTTATAATCATAGTTAGACCAAACACATTCATAACAAGGAGGCTGCTGTATGAGAGGTGGAGATTGCCAGGAGAGAGTGACCGTCATTGACAAGAAACAATACAGGAGAAAAGAAGCAGCAAGAAAATAAGAGCCGTCAAATAGCAAGAGACAGCAGGCCATAATGGATGCATAAGACGAAGAGAGACTGAAATAAGGTTTGCCAGATGATACAGTCAAGAAAAGGTGATCGAGATGTAAACTCAAAACAATAAGTGGATGTAGACAGTTAGTGAGTAAAGGAGGAGCACACTTAAACAATGTGTATGAGAGAGAGTAAGTGAAAGAGTTAGGGATAAAGAGAGAGAAATACTACGTAGAAAGTCAGAACAGTTGGCAAAGAGATAAAGGCATGAGTGAGAGAAACAGGTTAGAGAGGTAAGGGTAGAAAGGACGGACATTTATGGGAAAGAGAAGAAAACAAGAAAGAAACAAAACAGAGAAAGAAACAAAAGAGCTAGAAAGAGAATGAGGATATGGAGGGTCAAGAGTGACCACTTCTGAGCAGATGCTGTCTGGAGAGTAAGATTACCTGAAATGGGGGTCATTCACAGTGCATGAAGGGGACTATATGGAAGAATGAGGCACAGAAGAACAGTACATCATAGTAGAAGCTAGAGAGAGAGGAGGAAAGAAAGCAGGATGAAAACTACACATTAGAAGATAGCGGAGATCAAGTAACCCACAGAATAAAAAGTGAGGCAACCAACAGGGAAAAAGAGGGATCTTGTGTTTGGTGTAGAGATTTGCAAAGTGACGGGACGACTCTAGGAATAAGTACATTAAATGCAGGGTGACTATGGTATTTTAAATGTTTGCTTTATTCCGAGTAGCAGAGCTCTGAGAGCTTTATCACAAGTTTTCAGTGCTTTCCTACAACTTGAAAAGCATACATTTGAAGGAAGTGCAGTGCACTCATTTTAGTGCAGTTTGAAACATAGAAAAGCTGTCCCGTCTTTCTCACCCAGCTTACAATAATTATGGAGGAAAAACATACATGTAAAAGGAGCAATGCCCACTATTCAGAGGATCATTGGGATAGAGCTGCAGGCCAGGGCTCTGAGGCATAGGGCCACCCTGCTATAATACCTAGACACTGACAGTTTGAGCCGACAGCGCCACTGCCAGAGTCACTGGACCGGAACCTGGCTTGGCTCTCGTCTCCATCCCAGAGCAACATGTGCAATCCACATCTGCGCTAAATGTAATTCTGCTGGAGGTTGGAAATGCTCAACTATGCTATGTGCTGGTGGTATGGAGGTGCATGTTCTTAATCAGATCTCACTTTGGGGGGCGGGGCAGAACCTACCTCTGAAAAACAGTTGCCTTCGTTCAGTACTTGCAGGGGCCCCAGTTGGGGTTTTGTTAAGTCTGGTGTGACCAGGTAGTGAGGCATAATCAATGCTATGGTATCGGCCCAATACCCCATGGCCTGCCTGTTACTCCATGCCTCCCTTTATTACACATCAAGGTAGAAAGAAAAGGGCAGTTTGTGGATTCACCTGTTTGGGGGACACCAGCTAGTGCAGAGCTAGCCTCACCATTTCTTTAATACCCAGGAATCACAGCCCTTCAGCAGCTGAAGGCCAACATGGCCGGGAAGAAGGCTCTCTGTAGTCTGCCTGATAATGGACTCTTACTGAGGGTGCAGGCTGGATGTGGGAGGGTCCACAGTCAAACACTGAATTCTGCCGGAAAGTTGGAGAACATATGGCACAGCGAGAAGTCCCCGGGCAGCCACGCAGCCCACAAAGACGCCATTCGCAACCACCTCATCAGGACCGCCAAGACAACAACACACACAACAGCAAGGAGCTCTTCAACATCGTGAAGGAACTCTCCAACCCCAGCTCCAATGCCAACGACATCCCGCCATCGCAAGCCCTGTGCAACTGCCTCGCCACCTTCTTCCACCGCAAGATCACCGACATCCACGACAGCTTCAACCCCCAAACAACCCTAACAGGCTCCAACACGCCGGACCCACCTCACCCCACCGACCACGACCCCCTGCCTACCTGGGCCAACTAGAGCATTGAAGACACAATCAAGACCATGGCCAGAATCCACACCGGCTCGCTGTCTGACCCTCTTAAACACCACATCCACACCACATCTTCAACAAAACCGGCAGCTCCATCGCACCCCACCTGCGAAACATCATCAACTTCTCCTTTGAGACCGCAACCTTCTCTGAGAGCTGGAAACATGCAGAGATCAACGCCCTACTGAAGAAACCGAAGGCGGACCCAAGGGAACTCAAAAACCTCTGGCCCTCTCCCTGCTTCCGTTCCTCAAGGTCATCAAGAAGATAATAAACATCCAGCTAACCCGCTACCTCGAAGACAACAGCATCCTGGACCCCTCCCAGTCAGAATTCCGCAGCAATCACAGCACCGAGACCGCCCTCATTGCTGCCACAGACGACATCAGGATCCTACTGGACAACGGCGAGACGGTGGCCCTCATCCTTCTGGACCTCTCCGCCGCCTTCGACACCGTCTGCCACCGCACACTACGCACACGATTCCAGGACGCAGGGATCCGAGACAAGGCCCTGGACTGGACCTCCTCCTTCCTCCCTGGCAGAACCCAGAGAGTCCTCCTCCCCCGTTCCGATCCGAAGCCTCTGAGATCATCTGCGGTGTCCCGCAAGGATCCTCCCTCAGCCTGATGCTCTTCAACGTTTACATGGCGCCTCTCGCACGCATCGCCCGACATCACGACCTCAACATAATCTCCTACGCTGACGACACGCAACTGATCCTCTCCCTCACCAAGGACCCCCTCACCGCCAAAGCCAACATCCACCAGGGAATGAAGGCCGTCGCCGACTGTATGGAGGATAGCCGCCTTAAGTCAAACACAGACAAGACGGAGATCCTCATCCTCGGGCCCAACCCCTCAGCGTGGGATGACTCCTGGTGGCCAGCAGCAGACTTGACTACGGAAATGCCCTCTACGCTGGAGCCCCGACCAAGCTCATCAACAGACTGCAAAGAATCCAGAATGCCTTGGCACGCCTGATCCTCGATGTCCCGCGCCGCGACCACATCACCCCCCACCTGAGGAAGGAACCTGCACTGGCTCCCCGTCGACAAAAGAATCTCCTTCAAGTTCCTGATCCATGCACACAAGGCACTCCACAAGACCCTCCTTCTACGTACCCAACAGGAATCTCCGCTTCGCAGACCTCTCCCTGGCCACCGTCCCACGCATCCGTAGAACCACAGATGGAGGCAGATCCTTCTCCCACTGCACCCGCCAAGACCTGGAACACCCTCTCCCTCAACCTACGACAAACCGAAGATCTTCTAACCTTCAGGAGACGACTCAAGACCTGGCTGCAACAGCAACACCCACCCCCCCCCCCACCCTCAGCGCCTTGAAAAACTTGCGGGTAAGTAGTGCGCTCTACTAATTATTTGATTGATTGATTGCTTTAGACATCTATCCAGGCCTTCTGCAAGAGCCCATCCCCCACTCCTGCAATAAAAAAAACCCTGGCCTGGCTTTCTTTTCCTGCCAGAAACCGGTCCCCGGAAGCTTGTTTCCTTCCCAGTATAAGAATTCGCTTGTTAGTTTGGTTTGCCCTGTTCCCATCATGCACTGGGACAGGAACAGACTAATTTGCATATAGCCAAGTTCTGAGCTGGGATGGTGCAGTGAGCTAAAAAACGGTGATGGATTAAAACCATGATCTCTTGACTTGGTAAGAGTATTCTGCATCGTTCAGAAGCTCTGTCCATCACCACCCCCCTTTTCCAAAATCGGTTTTATCCACACTATGTGTGGGAGGGTATACTCAGACGTGAGTCCCTTGCTCATTGCACCATCAGGATTCAAGCAAGCCGGGCCGAAGAAGGCTGTGATGCCAGGAACCGGTCCCCGGAAGCTTGTTTCCTTCCCAGTATAAGAATTGGCTTGTTAGTTTGATTTGGTTTGCCCTGTTCCCATCATGCACTGGGACAGGAACATACTAATTTGCATATAGCCAAGTTCTGAGCTGGGATGGTGCAGTGAGCTAAAAAACAGTGATGGATTAAAACCATGATCTCTTGACTTGGTAAGAGTATTCTGCATCATTCAGAAGCTCTGTCCATCACCACCCCCCTTTTCCAAAATCGGTTTTATCCACACTATGTGTGGGAGGGTATACTCAGACGTGAGTCCCTTGCTCATTGCACCATCAGGATTCAAGCAAGCCGGGCCGAAGAAGGCTGTGATGCCAGAAACCGGTCCCCGGAAGCTTGTTTCCTTCCCAGTATAAGAATTGGCTTGTTAGTTTGGTTTGCCCTGTTCCCATCATGCACTGGGACAGGAACAGACTAATTTGCATATAGCCAAGTTCTGAGCTGGGATGGTGCAGTGAGCTAAAAAATGGTGATGGATTTAAACCATGATCTCTTGACTTGGTAAGAGTATTCTGCATCATTCAGAAGCTCTGTCCATCACCACCCCCCTTTTCCTAAATCGGTTTTATCCACACTATGTGTGGGAGGGTATACTCAGACGTGAGTCCCTTGATCATTGCACCATCAGGATTCAAGCAAGCCGGGCCGAAGAAGGCTGTGATGCCAGAAACCGGTCCCCGGAAGCTTGTTTCCTTCCCAGTATAAGAATTGGCTTGTTAGTTTGGTTTGCCCTGTTCCCATCATGCACTGGGACAGGAACATACTAATTTGCATATAGCCAAGTTCTGAGCTGGGATGGTGCAGTGAGCTAAAAAACGGTGATGGATTAAAACCATGATCTCTTGACTTGGTAAGAGTATTCTGCATCATTCAGAAGCTCTGTCCATCACCACCCCCCTTTTCCAAAATCGGTTTTATCCACACTATGTGTGGGAGGGTATACTCAGACGTGAGTCCCTTGCTCATTGCACCATCAAAATTCAAGCAAGCCGGGCCGAAGAAGGCTGTGATGCCAGAAACCGGTCCCCGGAAGCTTGTTTCCTTCCCGGTATAAGAATTGGCTTGTTAGTTTGGTTTGCCCTGTTCCCATCATGCACTGGGACAGGAACAGACTAATTTGCATATAGCCAAGTTCTGAGCTGGGATGGTGCAGTGAGCTAAAAAACGGTGATGGATTAAAACCATGATCTCTTGACTTGGTAAGAGTATTCTGCATCATTCAGAAGCTCTATCCATCACCACCCCCCTTTTCCAAAATCGGTTTTATCCACACTATGTGTGGGAGGGTATACTCAGACGTGAGTCCCTTGCTCATTGCACCATCAGGATTCAAACAAGCCGGGCCGAAGAAGGCTGTGATGCCAGAAACCGGTCCCCGGAAGCTTGTTTCCTTCCCAGTATAAGAATTGGCTTGTTAGTTTGGTTTGCCCTGTTCCCATCATGCACTGGGACAGGAACAGACTAATTTGCATATAGCCAAGTTCTGAGCTGGGATGGTGCAGTGAGCTAAAAAACGGTGATGGATTAAAACCATGATCTCTTGACTTGGTAAGAGTATTCTGCATCATTCAGAAGCTCTGTCCATCACCACCCCCCTTTTCCAAAATCGGTTTTATCCACACTATGTGTGGGAGGGTATACTCAGACGTGAGTCCCTTGCTCATTGCACCATCAGGATTCAAGCAAGCCGGGCCGAAGAAGGCTGTGATGCCAGAAACCGGTCCCCGGAAGCTTGTTTCCTTCCCAGTATAAGAATTGGCTTGTTAGTTTGGTTTGCCCTGTTCCCATCATGCACTGGGACAGGAACAGACTAATTTGCATATAGCCAAGTTCTGAGCTGGGATGGTGCAGTGAGCTAAAAAACGGTGATGGATTAAAACCATGATCTCTTGACTTGGTAAGAGTATTATTTTGCATCATTCAGAAGCTCTGTCCATCACCACCCCCCTTTTCCAAAATCGGTTTTATCCACACTATGTGTGGGAGGGTATACTCAGACATGAGTCCCTTGCTCATTGCACCATCAGGATTCAATCAAGCCGGGCCGAAGAAGGCTGTGATGCCAGAAACCGGTCCCCGGAAGCTTGTTTCCTTCTCAGTATAAGAATTGGCTTGTTAGTTTGGTTTGCCCTGTTCCCATCATGCACTGGGACAGGAACAGACTAATTTGCATATAGCCAAGTTCTGAGCTGGGATGGTGCAGTGAGCTAAAAAACGGTGATGGATTAAAACCATGATCTCTTGACTTGGTAAGAGAATTCTGCATCATTCAGAAGCTCTGTCCATCACCACCCCCCTTTTCCAAAATCGGTTTTATCCACACTATGTGTGGGAGGGTATACTCAGATGTGAGTCCCTTGCTCATTGCACCATCAGGATTCAAGCAAGCCGGGCCGAAGAAGGATGTGATGCCAGAAACCGGTCCCCGGAAGCTTGTTTCCTTCCCAGTATAAGAATTGTCTTGTTAGTTTGGTTTGCCCTGTTCCCATCATGCACTGGGACAGGAACAGACTAATTTGCATATAGCCAAGTTCTGAGCTGGGATGGTGCAGTGAGCTAAAAAACAGTGATGGATTAAAACCATGATCTCTTGACTTGGTAAGAGTATTCTGCATCATTCAGAAGCTCTGTCCATCACCACCCCCCTTTCCCAAATCGGTTTTATCCACACTATGTGTGGGAGGGTATACTCAGACGTGAGTCCCTTGCTCATTGCACCATCAGGATTCAAGCAAGCCGGGCCGAAGAAGGCTGTGATGCCAGAAACCGGTCCCCGGAAGCTTGTTTCCTTCCCAGTATAAGAATTGGCTTGTTAGTTTGGTTTGCCCTGTTCCCATCATGCACTGGGACAGGAACAGACTAATTTGCATATAGCCAAGTTCTGAGCTGGGATGGTGCAGTGAGCTAAAAAACGGTGATGGATTAAAACCATGATCTCTTGACTTGGTAAGAGTATTCTGCATCATTCAGAAGCTCTGTCCATCACCACCCCCTTTTTCCAAAATCGGTTTTATCCTCACTATGTGTGGGAGGGTATACTCAGACGTGAGTCACTTGCTCATTGCACCATCACGATTCAAGCAAGCCGGGCCGAAGAAGGCTGTGATGCCAGAAACCGGTCCCCGGAAGCTTATTTCCTTCCCAGTATAAGAATTGGCTTGTTAGTTTGGTTTGCCCTGTTCCCATCATGCGCTGGGACAGGAACAGACTAATTTGCATATTGCCACGTTCTGAGCTGGGATGGTGCAGTGAGCTAAAAAACGGTGATGGATTAAAACCATGATCTCTTGACTTGGTAAGAGTATTCTGCATCATTCAAAAGCTCTGTCCATCACCACCCCCCTTTTCCAAAATCGGTTTTATCCACACTATGTGTGGGAGGGTATACTCAGACGTGAGTCCCTTGCTCATTGCACCATCAGGATTCAAACAAGCCGGGCCGAAGAAGGCTGTGATGCCAGAAACCGGTCCCCGGAAGCTTGTTTCCTTCCCAGTATAAGAATTGGCTTGTTAGATTGGTTTGCCCTGTTCCCATCATGCACTGGGACAGGAACAGACTAATTTGCATATAGCCAAGTTCTGAGCTGGGATGGTGCAGTGAGCTAAAAAACGGTGATGGATTGAAACCATGATCTCTTGACTTGGTAAGAGTATTCTGCATCATTCAGAAGCTCTGTCCATCACCACCCCCCTTTTCAAAAATCGGTTTTATCCACACTATGTGTGGGAGGGTATACTCAGACGTGAGTCCCTTGCTCATTGCACCATCAGGATTCAAGCAAGCCGGGCCGAAGAAGGCTGTGATGCCAGAAACCGGTCCCCGGAAGCTTGTTTCCTTCCCAGTATAAGAATTGGCTTGTTAGTTTGGTTTGCCCTGTTCCCATCATGCACTGGGACAGGAACAGACTAATTTGCATATAGCCAAGTTCTGAGCTGGGATGGTGCAGTGAGCTAAAAAACAGTGATGGATTAAAACCATGATCTCTTGACTTGGTAAGAGTATTCTGCATCATTCAGAAGCTCTGTCCATCACCACCCCCCTTTCCCAAATCAGTTTTATCCACACTATGTGTGGGAGGGTATACTCAGACGTGAGTCCCTTGCTCATTGCACCATCAGGATTCAAGCAAGCCGGGCCGAAGAAGGCTGTGATGCCAGAAACCGGTCCCCGGAAGCTTGTTTCCTTCCCAGTATAAGAATTGGCTTGTTAGTTTGGTTTGCCCTGTTCCCATCATGCACTGGGACAGGAACAGACTAATTTGCATATAGCCAAGTTCTGAGCTGGGATGGTGCAGTGAGCTAAAAAACGGTGATGGATTAAAACCATGATCTCTTGACTTGGTAAGAGTATTCTGCATCATTCAGAAGCTCTGTCCATCACCACCCCCTTTTTCCAAAATCGGTTTTATCCTCACTATGTGTGGGAGGGTATACTCAGACGTGAGTCACTTGCTCATTGCACCATCACGATTCAAGCAAGCCGGGCCGAAGAAGGCTGTGATGCCAGAAACCGGTCCCCGGAAGCTTATTTCCTTCCCAGTATAAGAATTGGCTTGTTAGTTTGGTTTGCCCTGTTCCCATCATGCGCTGGGACAGGAACAGACTAATTTGCATATAGCCACGTTCTGAGCTGGGATGGTGCAGTGAGCTAAAAAACGGTGATGGATTAAAACCATGATCTCTTGACTTGGTAAGAGTATTCTGCATCATTCAGAAGCTCTGTCCATCACCACCCACCTTTTCCAAAATCGGTTTTATCCACACTATGTGTGGGAGGGTATACTCAGACGTGAGTCCCTTGCTCATTGCACCATCAGGATTCAAACAAGCCGGGCTGAAGAAGGCTGTGATGCCAGAAACCGGTCCCCGGAAGCTTGTTTCCTTCCCAGTATAAGAATTGGCTTGTTAGATTGGTTTGCCCTGTTCCCATCATGCACTGGGACAGGAACAGACTAATTTGCATATAGCCAAGTTCTGAGCTGGGATGGTGCAGTGAGCTAAAAAACGGTGATGGATTGAAACCATGATCTCTTGACTTGGTAAGAGTATTCTGCATCATTCAGAAGCTCTGTCCATCACCACCCCCCTTTTCAAAAATCGGTTTTATCCACACTATGTGTGGGAGGGTATACTCAGACGTGAGTCCCTTGCTCATTGCACCATCAGGATTCAAGCAAGCCGGGCCGAAGAAGGCTGTGATGCCAGAAACCGGTCCCCGGAAGCTTGTTTCCTTCCCAGTATAAGAATTGGCTTGTTAGTTTGGTTTGCCCTGTTCCCATCATGCACTGGGACAGGAACAGACTAATTTGCATATAGCCAAGTTCTGAGCTGGGATGGTGCAGTGAGCTAAAAAACGGTGATGGATTAAAACCATGATCTCTTGACTTGGTAAGAGTATTTTGCATCATTCAGAAGCTCTGTCCATCACCACCCCCCTTTTCCAAAATCGGTTTTATCCACACTATGTGTGGGAGGGTATACTCAGACATGAGTCCCTTGCTCATTGCACCATCAGGATTCAATCAAGCCGGGCCGAAGAAGGCTGTGATGCCAGAAACCGGTCCCCAGAAGCTTGTTTCCTTCTCAGTATAAGAATTGGCTTGTTAGTTTGGTTTGCCCTGTTCCCATCATGCACTGGGACAGGAACAGACTAATTTGCATATAGCCAAGTTCTGAGCTGGGATGGTGCAGTGAGCTAAAAAACGGTGATGGATTAAAACCATGATCTCTTGACTTGGTAAGAGAATTCTGCATCATTCAGAAGCTCTGTCCATCACCACCCCCCTTTTCCAAAATCGGTTTTATCCACACTATGTGTGGGAGGGTATACTCAGACGTGAGTCCCTTGCTCATTGCACCATCAGGATTCAAGCAAGCCGGGCCGAAGAAGGCTGTGATGCCAGAAACCGGTCCCCGGAAGCTTGTTTCCTTCCCAGTATAAGAATTGTCTTGTTAGTTTGGTTTGCCCTGTTCCCATCATGCACTGGGACAGGAACAGACTAATTTGCATATAGCTAAGTTCTGAGCTGGGATGGTGCAGTGAGCTAAAAAACGGTGATGGATTAAAACCATGATCTCTTGACTTGGTAAGAGTATTCTGCATCATTCAGAAGCTCTGTCCATCACCACCCCCTTTTTCCAAAATCGGTTTTATCCACACTATGTGTGGGAGGGTATACTCAGACGTGAGTCCCTTGCTCATTGCACCATCACGATTCAAGCAAGCCGGGCCGAAGAAGGCTGTGATGCCAGAAACCGGTCCCTGGAAGCTTATTTCCTTCCCAGTATAAGAATTGGCTTGTTAGTTTGGTTTGCCCTGTTCCCATCATGCGCTGGGACAGGAACAGACTAATTTGCATATAGCCAAGTTCTGAGCTGGGATGGTGCAGTGAGCTAAAAAACGGTGATGGATTAAAACCATGATCTCTTGACTTGGTAAGAGTATTCTGCATCATTCAGAAGCTCTGTCCATCACCACCCCCCTTTTCCAAAATCGGTTTTATCCACACTATGTGTGGGAGGGTATACTCAGACGTGAGTCCCTTGCTCATTGCACCATCAGGATTCAAGCAAGCCGGGCCGAAGAAGGCTGTGATGCCAGAAACCGGTCCCCGGAAGCTTGTTTCCTTCCCAGTATAAGAATTGTCTTGTTAGTTTGGTTTGCCCTGTTCCCATCATGCACTGGGACAGGAACAGACTAATTTGCATATAGCCAAGTTCTGAGCTGGGATGGTGCAGTGAGCTAAAAAACGGTGATGGATTAAAACCATGATCTCTTGACTTGGTAAGAGTATTCTGCATCATTCAGAAGCTCTGTCCATCACCACCCCCCTTTTCCAAAATCGGTTTTATCCACACTATGTGTGGGAGGGTATACTCAGACGTGAGTCCCTTGCTCATTGCACCATCAGGATTCAAGCAAGCCGGGCCGAAGAAGGCTGTGATGCCAGAAACCGGTCCCCGGAAGCTTGTTTCCTTCCCAGTATGAGAATTGGCTTGTTAGTTTGGTTTGCCCTGTTCCCATCATGCACTGGGATAGGAACAGACTAATTTGCATATAGCCAAGTTCTGAGCTGGGATGGTGCAGTGAGCTAAAAAACGGTGATGGATTAAAACCATGATCTCTTGACTTGGTAAGAGTATTCTGCATCATTCAGAAGCTCTGTCCATCACCACCCCCCTTTTCCAAAATCGGTTTTATCCACACTATGTGTGGGAGGGTATACTCAGACGTGAGTCCCTTGCTCATTGCACCATCAGGATTCAAGCAAGCCGGGCCGAAGAAGGCTGTGATGCCAGAAACCGGTCCCCGGAAGCTTGTTTCCTTCCCAGTATAAGAATTGGCTTGTTAGTTTGGTTTGCCCTGTTCCCATCATGCACTGGGACAGGAACAGACTAATTTGCATATAGCCAAGTTCTGAGCTGGGATGGTACAGTGAGCTAAAAAACGGTGATGGATTAAAACCATGATCTCTTGACTTGGTAAGAGTATTCTGCATCATTCAGAAGCTCTGTCCATCACCACCCCCCTTTTCCAAAATCGGTTTTATCCACACTATGTGTGGGAGGGTATACTCAGACGTGAGTCCCTTGCTCATTGCACCATCAGGATTCAAGCAAGCCGGGCCGAAGAAGGCTGTGATGCCAGAAACCGGTCCCCGGAAGCTTGTTTCCTTCCCAGTATGAGAATTGGCTTGTTAGTTTGGTTTGCCCTGTTCCCATCATGCACTGGGACAGGAACAGACTAATTTGCATATAGCCAAGTTCTGAGCTGGGATGGTGCAGTGAGCTAAAAAACGGTGATGGATTAAAACCATGATCTCTTGACTTGGTAAGAGTATTCTGCATCATTCAGAAGCTCTGTCCATCACCACCCCCCTTTTCCAAAATCGGTTTTATCCACACTATGGGGTCGATTAGGATGGCGGACGGAAATGGGTACTGTCCGCCATGGTGGGGGAAATTTTACTCCCGGCTGCGCCGCGGAGATTCCGCGGTTGGGATTAGGATAATCATGTCACGAAACTCCGACCACGGCGGACGGATCATAACCAACACCGTCCGCGGTGGACGGAACACATCGAACTCCGTCCGCGGCGGACGGAGTCCAATGAACAACCACTGCCGCGGACGGAAATGACCGCGGAAAATAACACATGTACCGCCATACCTGTGAACACTCCGTGGCCGCAATTAGGATAAATCCGCCCGTACCACGGAACGCACAGCCATCCACGTCCGTGGCGGAAAGAATGCAACGATAAACACAGCATCAATGCGGAAGGCCAACACGCACAACATCCCTAGCGGCAAACAAATGTTAGAAAGTGTACCGCAAGTCCAAAGCAAACATACGAACATTGACAACGCCCCCCCATACACCAACACCAAGCACAAGCCACCATGACACGTCCCAAGTATCCAATAATGCGCACTAGTCAACACGCCCACCTACCACCTGACTGCCAACAACCATTGAGACACGACTATAAAATGACACCCACACACTACCACAATCCTTTGCATCACAGCATTGCTGCTAGCAAGAGGCCCTATTCGAGATACTGCTAACTCACATAGAAGACACACAACCACCACCCTACCACACCCACCACACAAACACCCACCACACAAATCCTACACATCACACACCACACACCTGCACCCCCCAACTCACTCAACTCACACACTGAGCACCACACACCATGGCACCCCAAAAAAAACCTAAATTCACGGAGACCGAGTTGAGGGTAATGGTAGATGAAATAATCCGTGTTGAGCCCCACATCTTCGGGGCCCAAGTCCAGCAGACGTCCGTGGCGCAAAAGAACCACATGTGGGACAGGATAGTCACTCGGGTGAATGCGTCGGGGACTGTGCCGAGGACGAAGCATGACATTCAGAGGCGGTGGCATGACCTGAAGACCAGGGTGAAGGGCATCCGAGCTAAAAACTTTGCTAGAGCCAATCATACTGGCGGTGGAACACCCCCGGAGCCCATACCCTACACCGATTGGGAGGAGAAGGTGCTGGTGATACTACACCCAGAGAGCCTAGACGGACTTGACGAAGGAGAAGAGGCTGGTGAGTACAAACCAAGCACCACGATCAGCACAACATGGTCAGGCTCACACAACTGAGAAGAAACATCTCCTACGCCCCAACCCATGCACGTTGGACACCAACTCACAAACATGTACATGGCTCCCAACAGGCCCCCATGTTCACGGTGAGGGTGGTGGTGGTGGAGGGTGGGGTGTGTGAGAGGCCCAAACTACAACTCCCAACAGGCCCCCATGTTCACGGTGAGGGTGGTTGTGGTGGAGGGTGGGGTGTGTGAGAGGCCCAAACTACAACTCCCAACAGGCCCCCATGTTCACGGGGAGGGTGGTGGTGGTGGAGGGTGGGGTGTGTGAGAGGCCCAAACTACAACTCCCAACAGGCCCCCATGTTCACGGGGAGGGTGGTGGTGGTGGAGGGTGGGGTGTGTGAGAGGCCCAAACTACAACTCCCAACAGGCCCCCATGTTCACGGGGAGGGTGGTGGTGGTGGAGGGTGGGGTGTGTGAGAGGCCCAAACTACAACTCCCAACAGGCCCCCATGTTCACGGTGAGGGTGGTGGTGGTGGAGGGTGGGGTGTGTGAGAGGCCCAAACTACAACTCCCAACAGGCCCCCATGTTCACGGGGAGGGTGGTGGTGGTGGAGGGTGGGGTGTGTGCGACAGGAAACAGAAATGTCTACAAATCTATATGACCATGTAATGTCCACATTACTGACCAGCTCTATCTTGTCCCTCAGGTGATCGTGAACTGACTGGGGAAACCAGTACCCGGCCGCCAGCCTCGCCTCCCACACATACAGGACTCTCTGGTGACGAGGACACAGGCAGCTCCGGTGCGGAGGATGGAGCGGGACCAAGCACACAGCCAGGGCCATCTGGCTCACAGGGACTCCCGGGACCGACCAACGTCGCATGTGTGACTCCAGCGACACCTGTCTCTGTGATCTGCACAGTCCCCACCACCACCAGTACCACCAGTACCACCAGTACCACCAGTACCACGACTCCTGCCTGTGCCACCCAGCCTAACCCAGCGCACGACGCTGGTCCATCGGCCTCACACACAAGCAGGGTGAGTGGGCCACAAAGAGAGGCAACGGGACATCAGCCAATCAGGTGACCCACACACCGCCGTGCAGAGGAAGGACAGCTACCCCATCCAGTGGCAGAGTCCCTACAAGCCCTTGCCAGGTGCCAGGCATCATACGACCGGTCCCAGGCAAACGCTGATCGTGCACACCAGGACTCAGTGGACAACACCAACATCTTGCGCGAAATCTCTGGGTACCTTTGCCAGATGGTGCACATCATGGGCCAGCAGGCAACGATGTGGAGGGAATGGGTTGGCCGGAACAACCCCCCCCCTCCACCAATTGTCGTAGCGCCACCGCCACCGTCACCTCCGCCTCCACCGCCACCGTCACCTCCGCCTCCACCGCCGCCACCACCACCTGTGCCCCTGGCGACAGATGTGGCCCATCAACAACGTGCCCCCCCAGCTGCCTCTGTTCCACCTCAGAGACAGAGGGGCCGGCCGAGGCAGGAAGTGGCTGAGAGCAGTGTTGGAGCGCCATCCACACGCTCCAAGAGGGGACGCCAATGACAATGTCACTGCCTGTGCCAGACATTCACCATGCTAAGTATCCTGTCCCACAGACAATCATTCCCACTGGTCTGCTGGACTACCCTGACACCCCCCAATGTGGTGTCAGCACGGACATTTCATCTGCCATTACCTTCAACTCCAACTCCCTCCACCCCACTTACTTGTAAATATTCCCCAGCACAAAAGCACAACCTGTAAATAAATTGCACTTACACACACAATGATGTTTTGCCTCCATGTTTATTCACATGATTGCCTTCAGAAACAGACGTAAACAGGTTCAGGGATCATAGTCGTACATGATCATGGCGCTGCGGGAGTGACCTAGGGAAAATCAGAGACAGCAAACACACGTCAGGAAACAGATTGACACACATCACAACACAATGCACAGCAACATTACACAAACGACAATCATCACAAAAGCATGGGATGAGAGCACACACATCATGGAGACTTGTATGTCCAAAGAAATGAAGACACACATATGCAACCATCACAAACAACACCCAGCTGATGAATCCCACATCCACACAACACCAGCAAACATACATGAGGCATTGTCAACCGCCACTAGAGGTAGTTACTCACATTCAAGGGAAGTAGCGATCTATGAGCTGGCGCCTCTGGTCCACACCTTCCTCCTCACCACTATCCTCATCAGTCAACATGGGTGGGATGGGAGGCCGAGGAACTTCTTCGTCTTCAGGGTCCAATAGCAGTTCAATGTCATTGCGTACTGCCAGGTTGTGGAGCATGCAGCAGGCAATCACGATCCTGCATACTTTTCCTGGTGAGTAAGGCAGGGCCCCTCCGGTCTTATCGAGGCACCTAAACCTAGACTTTAGCAGTCCAAAGGTACGTTCGATGACTCTCCGTGTCCTTCCATGTGCATCATTGTACCGCATTTCACCCGCTGTTGTAGGATTACGTAGGGGACTGAGGAGCCAGGGCCGGTTTGGGTACGCCGAGTCGCCTATGTAGGGGGATGACAGACACAAACATCACAACAAGATATGGTGGGTACCCCATGCAACACAGAGATCACAAGAGTCCCCACTGCACACTCACCAACAAGCCACGCTTGACCGGGTCGCAGATTTGCCATGAGTCGTGGGACAATGCTGCTCCGCATGATGTGTGCGTCATGTGCGGAGCCAGGAAATCTTGCACACACATGGGAGATGATGTTGTTTGCCAGGCACACCACCTGCACGTTCAGCGAATGGAAGTGTTTGCGATTCCTAAAAACTTGCTCCCGTGCCCGTGGTGGAATGATAGCGATGTGTGTGCCATCAATTGAACCCACAACGTGAGGTATGTGGACCAGTGCATAGAAGTCAGCTTTGCCTGCTGCCAACTCTTCCGGCCGTGGGAAATGTATGTAGTCATTCTTGTACAGCATCATAGCTGTTAAGACATCCCGAAGAACCGTGCTGAACATGGCCTGTGACATCCCCCCGGCATGTCCAACTGTGTACTGAAATGTGCCAGTAGCAAAGAAATGTAGTACCGCCATGACCTTTGCAGTGGGTGTAATCGACCCAGGATACGTCCTACGTGGCTGCAGATGAGGAGACAATTGAGCCACAAGCTCCAGCAACCGACGTCGATCCAGCCGGATTTTCCTAATCACCTCCTCGTCAACCATATCCTCCAGCACAGTGTATGGCCGATGCACATTTGGAGACCTCCTGTGTGGGAGAGAGATGTAACTTAGGTCAACTTACAAACGACGCATACGTGTACAACTCCATCACATGTGAACCTTACTGACAAAACTTCAGTCTTCACCCTAATGTTTAGTAGCCACATCACAGACACACATGCATGCACACAAACGATAATCATACACACGCCATGTCATCAAGCACCAATGCCAACACCGATAATGTTGTGCATACGGTAATTACATGCATGGTGACACAACGTCCAAAACACATACACGGAATGCATGTGTACCACCACCACTGTAGTCACCTCGCCAGAACAAGACACTGACAACAGATGCATAATTTGGACATACAGCCGTGATGTACTGTGTAGTTGTGAAGATGTAAGAACGTCTGTAGGGTCACACCCGACGTCAACACGTCCAAATGCACATCTGTTGCCCATTGTGTGCCGACCGATGGGCATAGTATGGACACACATGCTATATTGTATGACATATGACCTTTCCCTATCACGCTCACAACCCTCATGACGCAACTGCACATAACACATCACGGTGCAGCGTCTGACAAGATAACATAATTGGCGCCGCCATGGCGGTGCACAACTTCCGCTACTTCCCAAAGGCCATACGCGGCCAGCATCCCTCTTCCCATTGGCTGCATGTGCACGGACCGTCACGGGCACACATCGGCAACCGCACGTGCAAGCTTCAGGCACGGATGCTTCAGTTGCAACAATGTTCTATCACTGGCGCCTCCATGGCGGTGCACGTACTCAGCGGGGGAGGTGCAGGCCTATACACCCTGTAGATGTACTCAATGGACATGCCAGTTCATGACCCCCCTTACAGTCACATTGCATCATCCACCGTACACCGGCCGGAGCGGCCGGGCCTAGGACGGCCGTGCCCGGCCATGTCCACAACCACCGTGCCCGGCCATGTCCACAACCGCCGTGCCCGGCCATGTCCACAACCACCGTGCCCGGCCATGTACACAACCGCCGTGCCCGGCCATGTACACATCAACAGCAAACTAGCGGTGAGCATACTGTCTGTGTAGGAAACCTGTGAGTGCTATGCATGTATTGGTGCACAGACACAGTATTGAGTTCCGTGTTGCGTATGTATCTCTGTGATGCCATTTTGGTCCCATTGGGTGGTTGTCATTTGACATCCAGGTCCGCCATGTTGACACGCCACTTGCTTAGTAGTTGAGTGTTGAAGCACATCCCCTAGTGGTCCATGGCCCCATGGCAGGAAATGTGAGGATGACTGGTAGAGGTGGGCCGTGTGCAGGATGGGGGCTACAAAATCTTTGTCAGCTATGTAATTTGGCAATCTTGGTCCTTCTGTACGTCAGTGTGCCCATGACTCACACATCTTTTATGTGCATTTCAGCTATGACAGAGGACACTCAGCCACAGACGGTGGAGATTAGTCGAGGAAATGAGTCCGGCTCAGACTTCGCACACACGCAGACTGACACAGAGGAGGCCAGCGCCGGAGAGGGGGACAGGACCGTCCCTGAGGACTCGCATGTGGAGACACCATCGTCCTCCTCGTCGGACACTCTTGGTGAGCCTGCACTGTTGTCACAGACTGGGAGTGGGCTCTCATCACCTTCTGTCGGAAGACAGCACACAGGGCCCACACTTCCGCCAACTGCACCATGTACTGTTCGTGGCCGGAGGAGTAGGGGGAGCAGAGTGGCGTTCGGTGCAGGCACCGCTGCCCCTGCCACGGTGAGCCAAAATGCACTGTGTGCTGAGGCCGTTGATCTGCTGCGACAGCTGTGTGTGGGGCAGACCAATATGACAAATGCTTTCCAGGACCATGATAGGAAGTTGGGGCAGGTGGTGGCATTCATGGAAGGGATGCATGGCGATCTTGCAGGTCTACACAGGACAGTGCAGTCATTGGCAAGCAGTGTGTCGTCTGCAATAGTACAGTCGCATGAACAGGGTGCTACTTCTGTTTCCCCATCTACACCACTGGATGTCTCAGGGGGTAGTGATTATTCTGAGCAGGACTCAAATACAGGTTATTGCACTAGAAGCAGCGTCAGACAGCACGTCAGGGCACACAGGGCACAGACCCCATCCCCTAGATCAGCTAAATCCGTTCACGTAGACAACGTCAGATACACTGGAGTACACACACAGGATCCACAAGTGTTGTTGGGGGACATGCCTTCAGGAGCTACACAGGCATTCAACACAAAAGGTACTCCCAAGGCAAGAGATACTCACATGTCCATGGACTGTACCTTGGACAAGGCCAGTCAGAAGACAAAGGCACCTCCTAAGAGCAGGGAGACTCCCAAGGGCAGGCCCACAACAGAGGAAAGGGACACTCCCAAGGACAGTGAAAAGACAAAGGCACCTCCTAAGAGCAGGGAGACTCCCAAGGGCAGGCCCACAGCAGAGGAAAGGGACCCTCCCAAGGACAGTGAAAAGACAAAGGCACCTCCTAAGAGCAGGGAGACTCCCAAGGGCAGGCCCACAGCAGAGGAAAGGAACCCTCCCAAGGACAGTGAAAAGACAAAGGCACCTCCTAAGAGCAGGGAGACTCCCAAGGGCAGGCCCACAGCAGAGGAAAGGGAACCTCCCAAGGACAGTGAAAAGACAAAGGCACCTCCTAAGAGCAGGGAGACTCCCAAGGGCAGGCCCACAGCAGAGCAAGGTCCATCTCCCAAGGGCAGGGACGCACACAGAGAGCAGGTGTCTACTGGAGACAGGTGCACCACAGACGACAAGTCTGCTGGCAGGAACAGGGCGGCGACCAGGGCACAGGCTACATCCAGAGACAACACTCCACCTAAGGATAAGGCACATCCTACGGACAAGGCATCTAGCATGGACAATGGCGCAATCAAGGACAGGCATACTTCACCCCTGGCTGCACTGAGGCTGATGTTTTCTACTGAACGCCAAACAGATGTCTCCGCGGCGGAGTCCCCCCATACCTCCACTCCCATCCAGGCCAGGCAGAAGCAGAGGAGGGTGTCCCCTGTTGTTGCATCCCCCATTACACATGATTCCGAGTCCAGGCGGCAGGCACAGAGCAAACGACAAGCAGGATCCAGCACGTCCCCAGAAACCAGATCCCCGGCTGCAGATGCTCCACCTATGGTGGGTGGTGATTCTTTAAAGTCCCCACCACTTGGCAGTCCTGTCCTGTCCAGGGTGCACTCACACATCCCTAAGAAACGCAGACACACACCATTGACACCTGCCAACCCCGATTTGGCTCAAGGTCAGCTATCCCCAGCTCCCAGGCCCACCCTGCCTCCTGGCCCATACAGCCCTGTGGCTCATCATTTCAGTTGTCCCAGTGGCGCTGGTGCAGTTGACTCTCATGTATCAGATGGTGGCACTCTGTCTGTTGTTGGCTGTCATGCATCATGTAGTGGCACAGTCTCAGTTGTGCCCTCTCCTGTTGCAGGTCCTGGCAGTGTATCTGGGTCTATGGCTCACGTGTCAGTTAGAAGATCTGTGGCTGTGTTGCACACTCCTGTTTCTGGTGCTGGCAGTCTGTCTGGGTCAGTGGGTCACGTGTCAGTGACTACATCTGTGGCTGTGTTGCACACTCCTGTTTCTGGTTCTGGCAGTCTGTCTGGGTCAGTGGGTCACGTGTCAGTGACTACATCTGTGGCTGTGTTGCACACTCCTGTTTCTGGTGCTGCCAGTGTGTCTGGGTCCGTGGCCCATGTGTGTGTCACTCGGGCTGTGGCTGTGTCTCACACTCCTGTTGCTGGTGCTGACAGTGTGTCTGGGTCCGTGGCCCATGTGTGTGTCACTCGGGCTGTGGCTGTGTCTCACACTCCTGTTGCTGGTGCTGACAGTGTGTCTGGGTCCGTGGCCCATGTGTGTGTCACTCGGGCTGTGGCTGTGTCTCACACTCCTGTTGCTGGTGCTGCCAGTGTGTCCGAGGCAGGTAGTTCACACAGTCCCCCTGATTCTGTGATGTGAGGTGCTGAACACTTCACTCAAATGTTATTTCACATGGTGTGTCCATTGAGAACTGCGTGGCACTCTTGTGGTTCCTGTGACGGGTTGGTAGGGACACGTACTTGTGCTGCCTCTGATGTACCTGCTCTGTACTGCACAATGCCCTGTTGATGCTCTGATACTGCATTCCGCCCTCTCATGTGCTGCCTCTGATGTACCTGCTCTGTACTGCACAATGCCCTGTGGATACTCTGATACTGCATTCTGCACTCTCGTTTACTGCCAATGATGTAGCTGCTCTGGTGCCCACTTTGCCCATGCTCACGCAAACACTGTGATTATACCCCTATTATGTACAATAAAGGTAGTCTATCAAGTCTCGTGGTCTGTCGTTGTCATTCCTGCTTGCGTACTACAAATGTGTATTCGTATTTGCTTCTCATCAGTGGTTTCGGTAACATGACACTCCCCCTCCCTACGTCACGTCCCTTGCTGGTATTCCCCTCCAGACAGCCAATGGTTTGTGCCTTACCTGCGTCGTCGTCGATAGTGGGCCATGACTAGGACGTGGTGGATCGCGAAGAGCATCGGGAAAGCGTGTAGCGCTGGGTCCATGGTGGTGGTCAGCTTGCGGTGGGTATCTCTGCTATGTCACCTATGTTCGCTGTGGGGATTCCGCCGTGTTCAGACAGGTTGTTTTTCCGCTGCGGTTTTATGTGTATTTTCCGCCATCTTGATTTGGGGGACGGTCTTAGACGTCAGTACGTACGGCGGGGCCTCCGGATGTGTTCCGTCCGCCGCATGGTCGTGTGTAGTTCGGCGGCGGTGCGTGCTTTTCCGTCGCGGACGGAAATTTAACACGTTTTCCTATCCTGATATGGCGGACGGAGTATCCGCGGCAGGCGGACACGGAAAAGGCTTTTTCCGCCTACTCCAGGGCCGCGGTGGCTCTTCCGTCCGCCATCCTAATGAGCCCCTATGTGTGGGAGGGTATACTCAGACGTG
This sequence comes from Lissotriton helveticus, assembly GCF_964261635.1. Lineage (NCBI taxonomy): Eukaryota > Metazoa > Chordata > Amphibia > Caudata > Salamandridae > Lissotriton > Lissotriton helveticus. The sequence goes on along the minus strand of NC_136068.1, from coordinate 1,895,918,143 downwards.
AGTACTTGCTCATTGCACCATCAGGATTCAAGCAAGCCAGGCCGAAGAAGGCTGTGATGCCAGAAACCGGTCCCCGGAAGCTTGTTTCCTTCCCAGTATAAGAATTGGCTTGTTAGTTTGGTTTGCCCTGTTCCCATCATGCACTGGGACAGGAACAGACTAATTTGCATATAGCCAAGTTCTGAGCTGGGATGGTGCAGTGAGCTAAAAAAACGGTGATGGATTAAAACCATGATCTCTTGACTTGGTAAGAGTATTCTGCATCATTCAGAAGCTCTGTCCATCACCACCCCCCTTTTCCAAAATCGTTTTATCCACACTATGTGTGGGAGGGTATACTCAGACGTGAGTCCCTTGCTTATTGCACCATCAGGATTCAAGCAAGCCGGGCCGAAGAAGGCTGTGATGCCAGAAACCGGTCCCCGGAAGCTTGTTTCCTTCCCAGTATAAGAATTGGCTTGTTAGTTTGGTTTGCCCTGTTCCCATCATGCACTGGGACAGGAACAGACTAATTTGCATATAGCCAAGTTCTGAGCTGGGATGGTGCAGTGAGCTAAAAAACGGTGATGGATTAAAACCATGATCTCTTGACTTGGTAAGAGTATTCTGCATCATTCAGAAGCTCTGTCCATCACCACCCCCCTTTTCCAAAATCGGTTTTATCCACACTATGTGTGGGAGGGTATACTCAGACGTGAGTCCCTTGCTCATTGCACCATCAGGATTCAAGCAAGCTGGGCCGAAGAAGGCTGTGATGCCAGAAACCGGTCCCCGGAAGCTTGTTTCCTTCCCAGTATAAGAATTTGCTTGTTAGTTTGGTTTGCCCTGTTCCCATCATGCACTGGGACAGGAACAGACTAATTTGCATATAGCCTAGTTCTGAGCTGGGATGGTGCAGTGAGCTAAAAAACGATGATGGATTAAAACCATGATCTCTTGACTTGGTAAGAGTATTCTGCATCATTCAGAAGCTCTGTCCATCACCACCCCCCTTTTCCAAAACTGGCTTTCTGAAGAAACAGTGGCTTCCTAAAATGTAACAATAAAGTGTTACTTACATTTCTTCAGAGCCGTGTCACCTTATCCACTGTCTCTGCACAAAGAACAGAGCAAGTTGCTGTCTGCTGAATATCAGGACAAGCAAGGTGCATGGCTGAGGGGTCCCGCACCTGGGGTGTGTGGGGGGGGGTAAAGCCCTTTTGTGTGCACACACATTCACACGCAAAGTTCTATCATCTGTCTCCCCCTCACAGCGTTGCTTCTTCATTTGAACTTCCTTCTGACCTTTTTCTTCGCTGCTCTGACCACTGTTTCTTTCTCCACTCCAAAACTCTGATTCACAGATAAATCCTGGGGTTCTTTTCCTTCCAGGCCTCTGTACACAAGCAAGAAAAAAAAATCTGTAAATTGTAACTGTTTCTTTTTTGTGTGCAAGATCTTCAGAAGGGAGAACAAAGAAAAACCAAAGGTGGTGATGGACGGAGCGTTGACAATACAAACACTCACCCCCAGTCAACTGATCTGGGTTTAATCCATCACCGTTCTTTAGCTCACTCCGCCACCCCAGTTCAGACATGGCCATATGCAAATCAGTCTGACCCTGTGCCTCATGGGAACAGTTCAGCCCGAACTGCCAAGCCATGTCTTCCCTGGACCGGAATAAAGCTTCCCAGGACCGGTTTCTGGCATTACAGCCGTCTTCAGCCGGGCTTGCTTGATTCCAGTGGCAAAGTGAGCAAGGGACTCACGTCTGAGCATACCCTGCCAACTTAGGGCGAACAAAGAACACAGCCACCTGCCCACAGAAAGGTTAAAGCTGAACAGAACTAATGCACATTTCTCAGGCCTGTGCTTCAGCACTCTCTACAGTGTGGGGGCTGAGGGGACCCCTTCAAGTGTAGGAAAGCCTGGAGCTGCAAACTTCCTCTGGGCCGAGTCAGCTCTGTGCTGCCTCAGAGGAGCAGTGCCCTGTCTGGGGACCCCACCCCCATCCTTCTCCCAGGTCTGGCTAGTGGCACTGGCTGAAGAGAAACAATGTTGATAATTTGTTCCTCTTCAGTCCTTGGTCAGCGTGTGTAGGCTGCTTTACAGGCTGCTTTAGGGAGAGAAAATCACAGCTCTCTACGAAGTGTTGAGGGGGCCCAATTCACCTACTGAAGGCCGGGGCCCCCATGCACGGCAGGGGCTGTGGGGGTGTTGTTACGCCCCTGGCCCACCCCTTTTAAGATAAGTAGAGCGTGAAAGAGTGCCTTATTCACAAGGTGGGGTTAAGCCACAATAAATGACTTAACGCCCTTGTAAATAAGGCAAAGCCCTAATGCCACAGGAACGCCGTTTAACTCGAAATTCTTGTGGCGATAGGGGCTTGTTAATATGCCCCTATGAGGAAATCAAGGGGATTACTAAAATAATCAGATGAAGAAAAAATGTGCTTGGTAGTCTCACCCGTTTTTATTTTCATCAGACAGCCTCAGTCCCGGGCATTTGAACAGGCGCTGCTGAGTGAACATAACTGTGGAGCCGTATAGTAAACAAGGGTACCCGTTTTAGGTAGCAAAGGACCTCGGGTGATTAGTAATTTTATCAGGAACAGCGGTCCTTAGCTTAGAAAAATATAAACAATTGTTGATAGCAAGCATAGACTTAAATAAGTGCTACGGCGTAGTTTTTCTCCAATGTCCAGCCGGACAAGGAATTATTTATTTTCAAAATTGTGTAAGGAGTTTCGAATACGTGAAGCAAGAAGCAAACACACTGGGTACAAGCCTGTACCAAGTCAAGGAAAGTAAACAATAAGGGGAAATTCGTTGCAATTGCATGTCCCTGGAATGATCATTTGGAATTCCCTCCATTTTTTCCTCACGGGTTGCCTTCCATTACAGGCTCCCACGACGAGGATTTCCTCCCGCCCACTAGCTCACAGAAGCCGCCCCAGGCTCCGGCTGTGGACAACTACAGTAACCTTTCCGCCGTGCGCTGTGACACTCACACGCACCTGCGTTTTTGGCTCGACTTGAGGACACTCAAGGTAAACCCCTCGCCTGGCCACAGGACGACCGCTCGCCCCCGCTCACGATCGTCTCCTTCCTGTTAGATTACTCACGTCCCCGGCAAGACGCCATTCTGGACCTTGCCCGCCCATTGAGAGTGGAGACATTAGCCAACCCACTTGTCCCTTAGCCGCGGCATGACCAGCACCAGCTAAACAACCCTTTTTGCCTACAGACGGGCACCATGTAACTATATCATCTGCCGTGCCCTACACAACTGCCCCACCCCAGTCCGAAAGGGCACTCGATTGTCACAACTCACCAGACACGCGCGCCGCACTTGCATGGACTCGGAATGCCACCCGGACACCTTCTACACGGCTATCACTGTCCCTAAAGATTCACTTTTGCACTTGTGGTAATCACGGATAAGTGAATGACATGCTTATTTCATATGTAATGTTTGCCGTTTAAAATGTTTCCCTTTTTCTTCCCCTGTTTATTTTCACAGGCTGCTAACAATTCAGGCATTAGCTTTAACATTAGTACTGAAGATGATCCCAGTTTAAAATTAGGAGCTAGGGATCGAAACGTCACGTCGACTGTTTTAACAGTACTGCATGGCTTACCTGTATATATTTATTGCAGCTACTGTTGGTTTGTGCTTGCACAAGATTGCATTGTATAGCAAGCCGCCACTTGCTCCAACTTTTGCCTGTTTAAACTTTCCTTATTCTTTCCCCTTATTGTTTACTTTCCTTGACTTGGTACAGGCTTGTACCCAGTGTGTTTAATTCTTGCTTCACGTATTCGAAACTCCTTACACAATTTTGAAAATAAATAATTCCTTGTCCGGCTGGACATTGGAGAAAAACTACGCCGTAGCACTTATTTAAGTCTATGCTTCCTATCAACAATTGTTTATATTTTTCTAAGCTAAGGACCGCTGTTCCTGATGAAATAACTGTGGCGCCAACAAGGACTTGTACTGGCAGTACCGATGCTATGTGAACCAGTAGTTCCTTGAATCAATATTTGCAGTGAGCTGGCTGCCAGTACTTTGAACCAAGAGTGTCACATCCTGCAGTTTGGGGTGTCTCACATGGGATTTGATTAACTTATTTAAACAAGCTTTCTTCCCTGTTTGTCACTTTTATTTTACTTACCATTATAATGTCCAGCAGAAGCAGTGGGCTGCTTATTGTACGTGGACGCTTGTGAGCAGTGGGCTGCAGTGGGCTGCTGGGACATTTGACCTGCTTGCAGCGTGCAGTTATTGAGGAAACTCTGCTCAACCGTGCACATGTGTATGTACTGCAATGTTGCTGGTGAAATCGGTTCAGGTAGCTGCTTGTGCCATAAGCACTTTTGACATTGTGTGTAGCTCTGTGGGGAGTAGTGGAGTGAGCGTCTTGAAACTGTCATGCACGATTGAAGGTAGCCACTGTTTGGAAGCACAGGCGTTTTGATAATAATCTGCATGTTAGTATGCAGTATTTAAAATCACTGCGGATTCCTGAGCCTGAGGACTCTAGAGCTCAGCTTCTAGCTGTGTGTGAAGGGCGCGTTCACTTTATCAGGCTCAAGGAGTAGTAAATGCGAGGAGGAAGGGAAAGCAGATCGCAACAACCTTCAACTCCTAAAGACAATCACGTAACACCGCACACTGGCGGCCATTTTATTGAATTAGGTGCTGTTGTGTGGCATTCCGCGGTGAGTGTAATGATGGCAACGGTCTAGTTGCCGTACGCACGCACGCATTCCTACATCCGCAGGCCAGGCGTGGCCTGCGGGGAGTAATAAAAGGAGGAGGTGCGCACGTACACGTCACTTCCGACTGGTACCACGGTGTCTGCCTGAGTCACTGCGCTGAGCGCTACACACCCCGTGCTACAGCATTCGGCCGTCCTGAGGCCTAAGGTACCCACCACCCTAGCGCACAACATTGGCGACGAGCGGAGTGGGCCCAACCCTCGCCCGTGCACTGGTGACGGAATCGGAGCTGCCTGCTCCTTACGCTGTGCCTGCCGCGCTGTGTGTCTGCTGTGACACTGGCCACCCTGAGCATACCTGCTCACCCCTGCATCCTCCACGTGTGGGCCCTGGTGGATCCAGTTGCTGCCGGAGTACCGAGGTGCCGCAGTGCGTTGCTTTGGGCGGAAAACGCGACCGCTTGCCGTTTCTCACGCATTGCGCGTGAGACGCGGGAAAAGGCCCTGCCGATGCTCACGCATCTCGCGTGAGTTGTGGAAAATCGGCCGGTGGTGTTTTTCTCCGCGTCCTGGAGGGAATGTACGCAGCCAAGCAGCTTTAAGAAGGACCCCTGCTAGAGCTCCACGGCCCACGCTGACGGAAGACGATAGGGCACTCGGCAGAGCTGAGGTGAGCCGCGCAGCTGCCACGTGGTGCCGCAAGAACCGGTGCAACTGGGAGGGACTATCTGCCAGAGTGCGCAGAGCCAAACAACTCTGTGAGCAGGGAAGAAAAGTCGTCCCAACAAACCGCCACCATGGGGGACGAAGACGCGCCAGCCGCCACCATTAACATCCCATTCCAACATGCTGCCACTGGGGTGTTGCCACCTTTCAGCAAAACAGAAGACCCGTCCACAGCCTCACCAAGGTGGAAGATATGGCTCGAATGACTAGAAAATTACATTATAGTCACCAGGGAGACAGACAAAGCGGTGAAGAGGTCTCTCTTACTACACTACGCAGGGGATGAAATATTCAGACTATTCAAACATTTGCCCAACACGGGGCGACAGACAACTACGACGCGGCCGTTGCTGCACTAAATGGCCACTTTGACCCACAGCTGAACTTAGACTTTGAGGTTTTCAAATTAGGTCAGGCCCGCCAGAGGGAAGGTGAGACGATGGACCAATTCTACGCTCGCTTCAGGGAGCTAGCCAGCTCCTGTACCGACGAGGATCAACCAAAGGCCATAAGGCGACAAATTATTCAAGGGTGTCGAGACAAAACTTTAAGAGGATCAATTCTTCGGAAACTAGGAATTTCATTGGAAGACATCCTGATCCTGGCCAGATCCCACTACCTTTCAAATGTCAGGGCCACCGCCATGGAACAAGCACTACACAAACCTCAAACCAAGGCAGAAACCGTCAAGTATGAACGAGCCGATGCGGTACGGTCCCAACCACGTGGACCACCAAAGAAGGAATTCCGGAGAGACCCGCCCCGTGCGCGGTGTGGATACTGTGGACATGAGCTCCACGCGGCAAAAGATTGCCCAGCGCAAGGAAAAACCTGTGCAAATTGTGGGATCCCAAACCATTTTGCAACAGTGTGCCGCAGAAGAAACACGTCAAAGACTTTCAAGAAGCCACGCATACCCACCAGAGCGATTCGACAACTATCGCTGGCTGAACCGCCACCATCTAGGGGAGAGAAATAACTACCCACGGTGAATGACGACTCGGAGTCGGAGGATGAAGAAGCATACATTGTCTTGTTCGCACGAGAGCTCAAGCAGCGGCGGAGGCCGAAGCCGACATGCAACGTGCAGATGGCGGTAAATGAAGTCAAGGCCATAATCGACACGGGCGCCACAGTGAACGTAATGGGTCTACAGCAATTCAAAAAGCTACGCCCGCGCCCCCAAGTATTACCATCCAAAACGAGGATATTCGCCTACGGAGCTGACACACCGCTACCCCTTAAAGGAAAGATCATGATACCTATCCAGGCTGACGAGTCAGAGGTAATGGCGACAATCCACATAATCAACCGGGAAGCTGACACTCTGCTGAGCAACCACACGGCGGAAGATCTAAAGCTAATAGCATTCGCCAATCGCATCAGAGCGCACCAAGTGGATGAACTATTGGGACGATTCCCCGAACTCTTTCGAGGCCTGGGCTGCATAAAATGTGAACCCATTAAGCTCCACATTGACAGATCGGTTGCTCCCACTGCACTGCGTCACCGTCGGATACCATTTCATCTACGCCCACTGGTGGAGAAAGAACTTGAGAAACTTGAAAACCTGGGTGTCATAGAAAAGGTCACGGGACCCACCCAGTGGGTTTCGCCAATGGTCATAGTAGAGAAACCTAAGCAACCCGGCGAGATCCGCCTGTGCATCGACATGCGGCTACCGAATACGGCGATCAGGAGGGAAAGACACCTGACCCCCACGATGGATGACATCGTTGCTGACTTAAATGGGTCGAAGTGGTTTTCGAAAATAGACCTAAACGCCGGCTACCATCAACTACCATTGGCGGAGGAAAGCCGTTTCATTACCACATTCAGCACCCATCTTGGCCTCCGACGCTACAAGCGATTAAACTTTGGCATCTCCTCAGCGGCGGAGGTGTTTCAGAACACCATCCGGGAACTCCTGTCTGGACTACCAGGGGTAATTAATGTCAGCGATGACATTCTGATACACTCTGCCACCGCTTCAGAACACCACAAACATCTCCGGGATGTTCTAAAGAGACTGAGTACCTTCGGGGCAACACTCCACAAAGACAAATGTCAGTTTTTTCAACCTTCCATCGAGTTCTTTGGATACATCTTCAACCAAGAGGGTATTCAGGTAGACCCGAGGAAGTCCAAGGACATCAAGGATGCCCTAGCACCAAAATCCCCGACAGAGATAAGAAGCTTCCTCGGTATGGCCACCTACTGTGGCCGATTCATACCAGGCCTAGCCACTCGGAGCGAACCGCTACGAGCATTAACCAAAACGGATGCCACATGGCAGTGGGGCCCGAAGGAAGACAAAGCGTTCCAGGGGATCAAAGACGTCCTCCTGGAAAAGGCCACTCTCTCATACTTTGATCCTACGAAACGCACGGAGGTGATTGTTGATGCCAGCCCGGTGGGTCTCGGTGCGGTGTTGACCCAGGAACATGAACCCGGCCAGTGGACGGCGCTAGCCTTTGCAAGCAAGGCCCTGACCCCAACCGAAACCAGGTACGCCCAGATTGAAAGGGAGGCACTCGCTATTAAATGGGCCTGTGGCTATTTCCATCTGTATCTACGTGGACACTCGTTTGTCATGGTCACCGACCATCAACCTTTGGTGTCCCTCTTCAAGGGAACTGCTCCACACCCGCCACCTCGCATCGAAAGATGGGTTATTCAGTTACAACCATACGAGATGGAGGTGATATACCGTCCCGGGGCCAAGAACCCTGCTGACTACCTGTCACGCCACCCCTCCCAACCAGGACCCGAATCAGGGGACGACGACTGTGATGAATATGCCCAGTGGGTGGCCCTCACGTCATGCCCTCAAAACATGACAGTAGAAGACATCAAAGAAGCGGCCGCCACTGATAACATATACATGAGGTCGCTGCAGGCCGTTCAGGAAGGCTCGTGGGCTGACTATCTACGCCCGCCCAACTCCTGGTCCGCGGAAGATAAGGAATCCTTCACGAAAATGTGGCGAGTAAGGCACGAACTAAGTGCGACTGAAGAAGAAGTGTTGTTGAGAGGATCACGTCTAGTTATTCCCCAGAGCCAGACGACTAGGAAACCAACGGGCCAGCCGAAGTAGGAGGGCCACTCCCAGGAGCCTAAGCCTGGGGACCAGAGTAATCATAAGAAATAGACACCCTGGGGGAAAGTTCCAAACCCGATATGAACCGGGCACCTGGACTGTAACGGCCACCAAGGGCACCATGGTCACTGCTCAAAAAGGCGAAGAGGAGGTGTCAAGAAATGCCTCGTGGTTCAAGGCCATACCACCGGGATCCAGACAGTGTCTGGAGGCGGCCGAGAAAGACAACGAGGGAAATGACTCCTGAAAGAGCGGATACCCCACCTCCGGAAGGCCAGGTGGAGGAGCCTGAGTCCACACCGGCATCTCAGACCCTGCCAGCCATGATCAGAGACACTTATCAAGGCACCGACAATGGTAGAGCCAACACCCGGCGGTACAACCTGAGACCCAACCCACCTCCGAGTCAGAAGCTAAAGGACTATGCCTGCCTGCTGAGACCCTGAATCTGTCATCAAGGGACACGCAAGTACCCAGGCATTCTGTTTGAACTGTTTTCTGCAATATAGGACTGCCGTTTATTTCAGTGTTAAAAAAAAAAGAATATGGTTGGATAGGGATGTAATGATGGCAACGGTCTAGTTGCCGTACGCACGCACGCATCCCTACATCTGCAGGCCAGGCGTGGCCTGCGGGGAGTAATAAAAGGAGGAGGTGCGCACGTACACGTCACTTCCAACTGGTACCACGGTGTTGCCTGAGTCACTGCGTTGAGCGCTACACACCCCCGCGCTACAGCGTAAGGCTGTCCTGAGGCCTAAGGTACCCACCGCCCTAGCGCACAACAGTGAGCACGGCGTTGTGCTCACATTTTCAAGCGCTTGCCCGGCTTTCCTGCATGTTTCAATGTACGCTGCCTTCTTCACTTGTAATCTTTGGCAGCATGTTGGCTGTGATCTTTGGCAGCACATTATCATAGCCAAAAAGAGTTACGCAGTGTTCTCCTCATGATTTCAGATGATGTCACCCACCGTAAATTGCATGAGGCGTGAGTGTCAGCTTCTCCTTTTGCGATATCAGCGTATTCAGGAGCAGTCTGATGGGAGTCCAACAACTAGACCAAGGATCACTACGTACTGTGATTCACTACTCGCTGCGGTTACTTTAGTACCGTGTACAATTTTTACTTAAGATTGCTGTTGGTGAGGGTTATGTTTTTCACCCGTACGTTGTGTGCTTTTACTTGTGCTGGGATATGTCTCTTCGTACGCATCCCATCCTCGTCGCCAGTGTGAAATTGTAAGAATGAGAGTAGCCAGCATCGATGATGAAACAAGTGGAAGTTTATTCTTCAGTTTCAAGTAAGAGTCATAGGTTACAGGTAATGTAGTTATTAAGGTAGCAGCCCCACAGGGAGAAGCATCCCAGCTGCTCAGCCCACACACTTCAACTGGCATTTACTCAACAAGGCACATATGAACATTATATGACATCACACACACTATGGCTGAGTAGCAGGGCACATAATACAAAAGGAAGAAATACATAGCAATAAGAGCAGGATACCACACAGTATATACAAATAGGACTTTGTCAGGAATGGTCTAGGCGATACTTTAATTCCGCTTACAACCCCTCATCAACTGGTTCATACCTACACGAAGATGCTTTGTCACTCTGCCAAATGGTCACAACTAGTGGCAAGATTCAGACACAAGATGGAGAGTCCCATTTCCAATGCCACTGATTGTGCTGTTGGGCAGCGTTCTAGTCTTGCGCTCTGACGCGCTGATGCAGGAAATCTGATGCGCGAGCGATATAGCCGCTGCGCACTTCAACTGAAATTCCTGGAGAGACGGATGCCTTTCCGTGCTCTCTTCCCGCTATTGAACTGACTCTTGTGGTAACTTCAAGTCCGTCATTGTAGACGTCTTTCGAGTTCCTGTCTCCCTTCCCCGTCTTCACCTTGTGACAGCGCTTCCTTTCGTAGTGACCGAGTGAACTGTCAGCTGAGAAGCGGTCACGGAGTAATTTTCTCTCAAGCGCATTCCTGAATTGACAGCGCTTCCTTCCGTAGTGACTGAGAGAACTGTCAGCTGAGAAGCGGTCACGGAGTCATTTTCTTTTGAGCGCATTCCTGAATAGACAGCGCTATTCTATTTCACGTAGAGTCAGAGCTTCTGCAGTATTTACCCTTTGAGCACATTCCTGTCACGACTGTGCTATTTCCTGTCAAGCCGCTCTGAGCTTCAGCAGTGTTGCCGGTAAGAATTTTCCTTGTTGTACCGGCTTGAGTCATCACTGGATTATTCTTGCTGTTCCAGTAAACAATATATTATTCACTTGTGAGGAGTTATGTACAGCGCCAGTAATACCTGATATTGCGTCTTTCGCAATCTTCTGAGTAAGGCTTCAGTTATTTCACTCTTCATAAGGCTCTGTGATATTGGCAGCAGTTGGAATATTCTTCAAGCAGGTTCCTGTATGTAGATAGAAATATATATATATATTTTTGCTTACCAACTCTACACTTCAGCTACAGAGTTCTTTTCCTCGGAGAACTTCAACCCTCTGGAAAACAATTTCTAGAACTAGCAGTTCCAGCTCCTCAGACCATAACTCAGCCTTATTCAGATTTAAAGATTCATTGACATTTCTCAAGAAATCCAGCTGTAGCTAATCCAGCTTCTGAGTCTTTTCAGAGAGAGGCTTATGCACACACTCAGTCAGGTAACACTAGGGGTTAGCGTAAAGTAAATTTTAGTTAATTCCAATGTTGTGAGAATGTAATAATGGTTTGTTAACTCTTACAGGTGAACAACCATATTCTGAAGAAGAAGGAAGTCACCAGTGTGTCTGTCTCTCTGTTTGTCATCCACTTCCCCTTTCCCTCTCGCCTCTGGGTTCAGAGAAATCTGGTTCAGTGGTGAAAGGGAGTTGGGAAATTAGCATCACGTCTTCAGCCAGGCGTTCCTACGGAAATCTGGAATTCCAGGTACTTGCCCTTGACAGATTGAAGTGCCCGCAGTTGCCTTCCGTCTGGGCGTCATGGCTGAAGGTTTAGATTTGAAGGCCTTGGGCTCAATTTTGGAAGGATTACAAAAACAGTTGAGTGAGACTAGAGAGGAGGTTAAAAAATCAAATCAGGAGACTAGTTATCTTCGTCAACGGCTTAATGAGCTTACTATTAGCCCCAGTCCCAATTTTGGTGGTCAGAGGTCCCAAACGTTCAGTCCTTCCCCGTCGTCCTCTGAACTGACTACTCAAGTAGTGCATGCAATGTCCCCGACAATTCCTTTAGCCCCGCCTGAAAGATTTCTGGGAGACCCAAACAAGGCTCAGGTATTTGTTACTCAATGCTCTTTGCATTATCTGTGTAAACCCATAATTTTTAAAGAAGATCAGTCAAAAGTGGCGTTCATGCTGTCTTACCTGAGTGGCGATGCTGCTGCTTGGTCTATGCCGTTGGTATCCACCAGTGATCCAGTGTTGTATCATTTTGAAAATTTCAAAACTGAATTTTTGCGAATTTTTGATCGACGATCAATTTCTCAGTCAACAGACAACGAGCTTTTGGATTTGAAACAAGGAAACAGAGAGTTGGTGGCATACCTTGCTCAGTATAATAAGTTAATTGTGGAAACAAAATGGCCAGAGGCTAAAAGAGCAGCCATATTCTATCGAGGTTTGAGGGATGAATTAAAAGATGGGTTGGCTCAGATTCCAAAAAGACCTACCGATGTTTCTGAATTGATAGATTTGGTTCTTCAAATTGATCAGAGGCAATCAGAAAGACGTTCTGAACGAAGAAAAGATATCCGACCCATTCCTCCAAGGTTTGATCGAATTCGTGTAGAAGTTGGAAGAACTAAAGAAGAAGTCATTCCAGAAGAACCGATGCAAATTGGTACCGTCCGAGGACCATTGAGTAAAGAGGAAAGAGAGAAGAGGCGTGTAGGGAAGCTATGTATGTATTGTGGTGGTTCAGGTCATTTTTTAAGGGAGTGTCCAAAACGACCCAAGACTGCGTCATGGGTAAAAGACAAGCTCCACCAGTAGAAGGAGTTGCTCTGGTGGAAGCAGATTCTAAGACAACTCCCAACCTGCAAAGTTTGGCGAACACCTTGCAATTTTCTGCTCCTCATCTTATTCTTTCATGTCAAATCTCTTTTGGCAAATCCGGACTGGCTACAGTGGCTATTATGATTGACTCTGGAGCCACTGGAAATTTTTGTGATTTAGTTTTTGCCAAGAGTTTGGGCATCCAGTTTGTGAAAAAGGCTAAACCTGAACCAGTACGCGCTGTTGATGGAACCCCTCTATCCTCTGGTCCAATATCTTTTGATACGGAAGTGATCACGATTTTGGGGCCAGGAGAACACAGTAGCTATATTAGTTTCAATCTAATTGATGCCCCACAATTTTAGTTGATTTTGGGATTACCTTGGTTAACAGAACGCAACCCCAAAATTGATTGGGCTAGAAGAACAGTTGAATTAAATTCTGACTACTGTCTACAGCATTGTTTTCATCCAGTTTCCAAAGAACGAGAGCCAACAATCTCTTATTGCCTAGCAAATCAACCTCAGATGATTTGCACAGTGGAAATTCCAGAAATTCCAAAAGAATATCAAGACTTAAGATCAGTATTCGATGAAAAAGAAGCTCTTAAACTCCCTCCCCATCGGGAATATGATTGTAAGATTGAGTTAGAGCCTGGAGCTTCATTGCCATGTAGTCGGATCTATGCTCTTTCAGAATCTGAGAATCTGCATTTAAAAGAGTACCTTGATCAGAATCTGGCCAATGGATTTATTAGGCCTTCGCAGTCCCCAGTCTCCTCTCCTCTTTTCTTCATCCCAAAGAAGGACAAGAGTTTGAGGACTTGCATTGATTATAGGGCCTTGAACCTGGTGACAAAGAAAAATCGTTACCCGCTACCGCTTATTTCTGAGCTTCTGGATCAGGTGAAAGATGCCCAAATTTACACCAAATTGGATTTAAGAGGGGCTTACCACTTGGTGCGGATGGCTGAAGGAGATGAGTGGAAAACGGCATTTCGAACTAGATTTGGTTTATTTGAATACCAGGTTATGCCCTTTGGATTGTGTAATGCACCCGCAGCCTTCCAACATTTTGTTAATGATATCCTTCGGGAGTTTCTGGATAGGTTTGCGGTAGTCTACATAGACGATATCCTTATTTTTTCTAAGGATTTGAAAGAACATGTTCATCATGTACGTACCATCCTAAAATGTTTATTGGAGAATCAACTTTTTGTCAAACTGGAGAAATGTGTTTTTCATTCATCACGAGTTGAATTTTTGGGCTTTATTCTGTCCCCTCAAGGAGTTTACATGGATGATTCAAAGTTAAAGGCAATTCAAGATTGGCCTGCTCCAAAATCTGTAAAAGAAATCCAAAGCTTTTTGGGGTTTGCAAATTTTTACCGACGTTTCATCCAAAAGTTCTCTGAAAAAGTTAGTCCTATCACGCGATTGCTCAGGAAGAATGAAAAGTTTGTATGGGGTTCCGCAACTGAGGAAGCTTTCCAGTTCTTAAAAAAATCTTTTATCTCTGCACCAATTTTGCAGCACCCTGATTCATCGGAACCGTTTTTTGTAGAAGCAGATGCCTCAAACTGGGCTATTGGAGGAGTTTAATCACAACGACACCGGAAGACTGGGCAGCTTCATCCAGTAGCCTACCATTCTCGAAAGTTATCACCGGCGGAGATTAATTATTCCATTGCAGATCGAGAATTATTGGCTGTGAAGGAAGCATTTCAAGAATGGCGTCATTATTTATTGGGTGCTAGACATGTGGTCACTGTATTTACGGATCATCGAAATTTGCAGTTTTTGAAATCAGCTCGAACTTTGACCCCCCGACAACTCAGGTGGTCTCTTTTCTTCGCAGATTTTGATTTTGTTCTCACTTACAAACCGGGGACAGAAAATGGAAAGGCAGATGCCCTTTCTCGATTGAATCCAGAAAATGATCCAGGTGATAAGCCAGAGACTAAGTCAGAAGAATTTATCATTCCTAAAGAAAGAATCGTGGCAGTTTCTGTGGCACATGACTTGGAGGAACAAATCAAAGAAGAATTTCTGAAAGAAGAATATGAGAATTGGATTTCTGAGGGTCCGAATCGGTTAGTAATGGATGGAAAACCAATGGTGCATGGGAAAACATTTGTGCCAGGAGCTGAGTTACAAGAAAAGGCAATTGGTTTGTTTCATGATCAACAATTGGCTGGACATAAGGGAGTAACTAAGACTTTGGAGCTCTTGAAGCGGAATTTCGATTGGCCGGGCATGGAAGCTCAGGTGAGACAGTATGTTGCCACTTGTGAACAATGTTTAAAGGGGAAGAGCCTTAGACAGTCTCCACAAGGTCTTCTCATGCCTTTGCCTATTCCTCCTCATCCTTGGCACACTGTGTCGATGGATTTCATTGTTGAGTTGCCATCCAGCCAGGGTTATTCAGTCATTCGGGTAGTGGTTGACCAATTTTCCAAGATGAGTCATTTTGTCCCTCTGAAAGGTCTTCCTAATGCCACTCAATTAGCTACTCTATTTGTTCAACACGTGGTAAAACTGCATGGAATTCCCCGGGTGGTCATTTCAGATTGAGGGTCTCAGTTCGTGTCTCGGTTCTGGAGATCCTTTCTAAAGGGGTTAGGAATAGACTCTCGTTTGTCCTCCAGTTACCACCCAGAAACGGATGGACAGACCGAGAGGGTAAATCAAGACCTAGAACAATATCTCCGAATTTATTTGATGGAACAATCTGGGGAGTGGCCGTCTTTGCTTGATACAGCAGAATTTGCGTACAATAACTCAGTACACTCTGCTACCGGGTTCTCCCCTTTCTTCTTAAACTATGGCAGACACCCCAATATGTTGGTAGGCCAGGTAGAGGTGGAGGTCCCGGCAGCTGGTGATTTAGTTCTGAAATTGCAACAGGCCTATCAGTTAGCCTTTGCGAATTTGATTAAGTCAAAAGCCAATTACAAGAAGCATGCTGATAAGAGTCGTAAGGAGGGACCAGTCTTTGCACCTGGGGATCAAGTTTGGGTCTCTACTCGCCATATGCGGTTGAGAGGAAACCGAAAATTTCAGCCAAAATTTGTGGGTCCTTATCCAGTGGTGCGAATGTTAAATCCAGTGAGTGTCAGGGTCGGCTTGCCTAAAACCTTTAAAATTCACCCGACTTTTCATGTGTCATTAATCCGCAGACATCCACCTAACTTGCGCAAGGTCCTTCCTCCAGCTTCAATTCAAGTTCAATCAGCGGAGGAATTTGAAGTAAAAAGGATTCTAGACTCAAAGATCAAAAGAGGTCAGGTCTTTTATTTGGTAGATTGGAAAGGCTATGGTCCAGAGGAAAGGTCTTGGGAACCCAGTTCAAACATTCATGCCCCCAGATTGGTGAGAGAGTTCCATAAAGTTTACCCACAGAAGCCTAGAGAGGGGGTTTTGGTGGGGGGTACTGTCAGGAATGGTCTAGGCGATACTTTAATTCCGCTTACAACCCCTCATCAACTGGTTCATACCTACACGAAGATGCTTTGTCACTCTGCCAAATGGTCACAACTAGTGGCAAGATTCAGACACAAGATGGAGAGTCCCATTTCCAATGCCACTGATTGTGCTGTTGGGCAGCGTTCTAGTCTTGCGCTCTGACGCGCTGATGCAGGAAATCTGATGCGCGAGCGATATAGCCGCTGCGCACTTCAACTGAAATTCCTGGAGAGACGGATGCCTTTCCGTGCTCTCTTCCCGCTATTGAACTGACTCTTGTGGTAACTTCAAGTCCGTCATTGTAGACGTCTTTCGAGTTCCTGTCTCCCTTCCCCGTCTTCACCTTGTGACAGCGCTTCCTTTCGTAGTGACCGAGTGAACTGTCAGCTGAGAAGCGGTCACGGAGTAATTTTCTCTCAAGCGCATTCCTGAATTGACAGCGCTTCCTTCCGTAGTGACTGAGAGAACTGTCAGCTGAGAAGCGGTCACGGAGTCATTTTCTTTTGAGCGCATTCCTGAATAGACAGCGCTATTCTATTTCACGTCGAGTCAGAGCTTCTGCAGTATTTACCCTTTGAGCACATTCCTGTCACGACTGTGCTATTTCCTGTCAAGCCGCTCTGAGCTTCAGCAGTGTTGCCGGTAAGAATTTTCCTTGTTGTACCGGCTTGAGTCATCACTGGATTATTCTTGCTGTTCCAGTAAACAATATATTATTCACTTGTGAGGAGTTTATTTCCAGTGGAACTAAGACTAAAAACAGTGTAATATTTCATGAGTTCCTGTGTACAAATAGACTTATGTACAGCGCCAGTAATACCTGATATTACGTCTTTCGCAATCTTCTGAGTAAGGCTTCAGTTATTTCACTCTTCATAAGGCTCTGTGATATTGGCAGCAGTTGGAATATTCTTCAAGCAGGTTCCTGTATGTAGATAGAAATATATATATATATTTTTGCTTACCAACTCTACACTTCAGCTACAGAGTTCTTTTCCTCGGAGAACTTCAACCCTCTGGAAAACAATTTCTAGAACTAGCAGTTCCAGCTCCTCAGACCATAACTCAGCCTTATTCAGATTTAAAGATTCATTGACATTTCTCAAGAAATCCAGCTGTAGCTAATCCAGCTTCTGAGTCTTTTCAGAGAGAGGCTTATGCACACACTCAGTCAGGTAACACTAGGGGTTAGCGTAAAGTAAATTTTAGTTAATTCCAATGTTGTGAGAATGTAATAATGGTTTGTTAACTCTTACAGGTGAACAACCATATTCTGAAGAAGAAGGAAGTCACCAGTGTGTCTGTCTCTCTGTTTGTCATCCACTTCCCCTTTCCCGCTCGCCTCTGGGTTCAGAGAAATCTGGTTCAGTGGTGAAAGGGAGTTGGGAAATTAGCATCACGTCTTCAGCCAGGCGTTCC
Source organism: Lissotriton helveticus (assembly GCF_964261635.1). Classification (NCBI taxonomy): domain Eukaryota; kingdom Metazoa; phylum Chordata; class Amphibia; order Caudata; family Salamandridae; genus Lissotriton; species Lissotriton helveticus. The sequence goes on along the minus strand of NC_136068.1, from coordinate 1,895,900,730 downwards.
TACGGAAATCTGGAATTCCAGGTACTTGCCCTTGACAGACTTGCTCTGAAACCTTCTGGAACTAGAAATGTTGTTATAAATTAATCAAAAAGACCACTGCTGAGTGCCTGTGAATGTAAGTGGTTAGTTTATAGAAATGTAGTTGTTGTTGACATTCCATGTCCAAACTTAATTTCTATACCCTGCACTCATGAATTTACTAAAAAAATATTGTAATTCTCTAGAATTACTTGTGTACCTTCACTTGGAGGCAACGCACTTTTTATGTGGGTGTAATCTAGTGAACATTGTCTGATCCAAGAAAAAGCAAAAGAGAGAATAGTCGGTTCATTCCTGAGAAGTTATCTACCGTGTCTGCCACATACCAGAAAATGCAAACCAGCAACAGGTTACACTGAAGCGATAACACCCCTATTTTTTTAATTTTGTTTGAAGTTTTTATATATTTTTATAAATTGCCACATTGTTTCATGTCATGAAATGCCTAGTTTTATGCCATTTTGCCACGTCATGTAACCCAGTTTGGTCAGATGGAGAAAGGTAACAGAGAACGATTGAGACAGTAGAGCAATACTTTAATAATTCAAGTGGCTGCATTACTCCTCATTTCATAGTTACCGGCATTGATTATAAAGCAAAATTTATTTTGAGTGGATTTTGTTCAAAGAACATTTTACATAAATCCAATGTTATCTTACCACTAATGTTTTTTCTTTCTTCTTTGTGTTTTCTTTTTGGGTTTATTTTAGTCTGTTTTGTTTCTCCAGAGGGTCTGGAGATTGATATAGGGGAAGCAGGAAAGGCCCATGTGGGAAGTAAGAGATAAAGGGCCATATGTATCATCAAACTATTTTGCATTTCCTACATAGCAAATTTTAAGGAATCGCTATTTAGGAAATGCAAAACGGTATGTATGTACAAAATCGCTTTTCAATAGCGATTCCTTAGCATTCCTAATTTGTGATTAGCAAATTGCTAATCGCAAATTACCCATTCATTTCCATGGGCCAGGAGGCCCATAGGAATGAAAGTGCAATTTGCGATTAGCAATTTGCTAATCGCAAATTAGGAATTTTTTCAAAGGTGCAGGGGTGTCTCAAGAACACCCTGCTGCACCCCTGAAAAAGACATTTGGGGACATATGGCGCACATACATGCCCTAAGGGCATGTCTGGGCGTCATATGGCACCTGTGTTTTTTTGTAAAACAGCTTTTTGAAAAGAATTTGCAACTTACCACCAACTAGAAGTTGGTGGTAATTTGCGAATCCTTAATGGCAATTTTTGAATATTTTTTGTTTGATACATTGCATTTAAGGAATCGCTAAATTTGTGATTCCTTAAGTGCAATCGCAAAATAAGGAATAGCAAATTTTGCAATTCCTTATTTTGCATCAAACATGTTTGATACATACCATTTATCTAATTAGCATTAGCAAAGGCCGAAATTCGCAGAATTTCGGCCTTTGCGAATGCTAATTAGCTTGATACATATGGCCGAAAGTGAAAAGGCAATAACCATGATGGGTATGTAAGGTATTTTACTGTTTTTTGGGGCAGTGCTTAATTTGAGCCTGTGGTTTCTGGTGCTCAGCACCAGCACTTAATAATCAACAACGGCAATTGGGTACCAGTTATGTTTGCATCCATTTTTGGTAGGCACAGGGAGATTACATTATTTGCAGAAAATCACAGGATGTTGAGCGGATGCTGAAATTCGCACCTGGTTTCCCAGCCCCAAAGTAAGGAGCTTTGGCCATTATGCCACATCCTCTCCCCACTTGTAGGGTTTACTGGTTAGTAGTTGCTTCTGTTTTAGGCCTCGCTAACAGGAGATATGGGCTGGTGAACCTGTTTCCTGACGAGAGCCCTGGCATTTTTTTTTTCAAATTAAGCACTGCTTTGAGGGCAGGTGCCTAGCATAGGATATTTATTAATTGAATATTTTATATCATACATGGGATTCCACAATCCCACTGCCTTTAATTTCTTTATAATCGGTGACTTGTGGTGCACTCAGTCATGGATTATAAACAAAAGACTCAGAACTTGACTATAATAAGTTATTGTATTCAAGTTCTGGATTCACAATGCCTGCTGCCAGCAGCCGAGGTTAAAGGCATGTTAGGTCCCAGAGCGGCTCTTAAAAGTGAAGAAAATGAAATGTTGCTTTTTTTCTTTTACTCTTTTTTTCTAGCTTAATGTGGCTAGCAGAAAGAATATGATTATTTTTGTATTCCTTAGATAATTGTAGAACTGTTAGAAACGTTATGCATGTTTCTAAGCTTTCTGAATTACTGCAGCATTTTTGTTGTTTTTTTTAAACTGACTTTCATTGAATTGTTTCTAATATTGTTTTGTAACAAATATCTAACAGCTTTTTGATGTGTTTAATTTTGCACTAGAGGTTCTATTTTTATTCTTCATGTTTGCAAACATGAGTTCTCTTTCATAAGAAGCAGCTAAGCATCACAGCTTTAAGGGGTTTATGGGAAAGGTGATAGTGTGACCATGTATTATAATGGTTCCCCATGCCATACATGATAAGGATATTGCAAGTCACCTCAGAGTTCCATGACTTTTTAAAGGGACTCGGTCTTTACCCTTGTCTCTCTATGTCGTTAAGGAACTTCTCGGAGACATGAAATATTCTAATAATTTTTGGCTGGGGGTATTTTATCTCATATATTTGTGCAAGGTCTGACAGCATCAGAGTGCTTTGCAACGGGTAAGGGAAAGAAAACAAAACGAGTTTCCAGACTACAATTATAGTAGGCATTTAACGTGTGTTTCGTCCCACCATACTTTGCCTCCCTTTTGACCCACCACACAAAGTTACCATACAAAGTGTCTGGTCTTCACTGCGTAGTCTTTATTAATTCACAGATAATGCTCTCTTTATTTGTTGACGCATTGTCAACATTAGATCAACTTTATTAAACCAATCCAACACACATTGATAAACATTGGGTCGTGCAATATTCGTTTGCACCACATGTTAAAATTGTATTTACAATACAGGATCTCCAGAGCCACATTGGATTCGGGTTGTACCAGCAGGCCACAACCCATCTCCATCGCTTCCATACCATTCCAGGTAACTACCTGTCATCTACTCCCTAGATGCGGCCGCCTGGTACTGCTTTGCGCCTTTCCTTGCTCACCAGCTTTGAACCTGCTTTTACCAAATTGCTTCTTCCAAGCACCGGCATCTCGGGTAGGGCCGGAGAGTCCAGGACCACCAGCAGGACGGCCCCCTTTCCCGCCCGTCAGGAGCCCCATTGACTGCCCTCCCTGTTCCATGATGAGCCAGTCCCCGCCAAAAAAGGAGTCCCTGCCATTTTCTTGCCCGGGACCCCGCCAGTTCTACCTTTAACAACAGGGATGGGTGGGTGGGCAACTTGCTTCTAGCTGCGACCCGTGGCGCCCGAGGCAAGAGGACAAAGAGGGCTTCTCCCTCTAGCTCAGTGCTCTTTTTCCTTTCCCTGGGGGAGGCTGCCTGCGCACCTAGGTGACGCACTAAGAGCTTGCCCTACCTCCTCATATTTCCTGATGACCACTCCTCTGTGCACTGGCCCAGCCTCTCTCTAGCCGCCTCTCGCACAAAATGTCACTAAAGGCTCCCCGCCCCTAGACGCGGGGGGCCTCTCAGGATATACAGAAACAGGTTTGGAATACAGAACATGATCGAAGACATCAAATAGGAGCATAAGGAAAAACAAGTTTGCTTGTGAGTCCACAGTGGTCCAGGGTATTACTGCAGAATCTTAAACACATAAATTCAGATCCATTTCCTTTAGGAAAAACAGATTGCATTAGAAAAATCCATTATTCAAATGTGATCACAGACATTATAGTCTGCCTACCTCAGCAAGCCAGCATCCCTATGATGGCATCCTAGTGAAGAAAGATGCAGTCTGTGACCTACCTCATTCATCTGGTGTAGGTAGGTCTGATTGCAACCCCTATCAAATGGTGATTTTGTGAACCACCCTAGATAAAATCTTGTTCGATTATAAACATGTTGGTGCACCGTTTTTGAGATTTTTTTTCTGAATTCAAGGTTAGTACAGTTGACCGGTAATGCAGAATTCCAACCTACTGGGAGAAAATCACCAGTGCCCCCCTTTTTCATCCACTGGCTCAAAAGTAATATTTCAATGTATTAAATCTTCTCTGTGCAGTTGTCCTTTTATCATAATACTGGAAATCTGTATTTCTTTGTCTGTTTTGTAACTCCAATAAATCAACTTTCACAAAGGAAATCAATTGTATTTTTATCCATGTTGATCACATTGATCTTGAATGGAGATATTTTGAGGTATAAGACACAATTGGAGAGTTGGGTTGGTGTCATGCACATCAGATGCCCCGCACAACTCCCTTAAACAGTCAACAAAACGTCTGCAAAAGGCACATGCCATCTTTGAAATGTATATGTATGAGTTTGGCAGCAAGTAAACTGGAATGTAAAGTTGGCCAAGAGCAGAATGGTTCTTATTTTTATCTATTATTTTAAGAACAATGCACCTTCCTCCACTGGCGACAGGAACAATCCATCCATACATAGTATATAGACAGCAACAATACATTATTGTTTTATGTGGTAATTAATATTAAATGACACCTTCATAGGAAGGGATATTTATACCTTAGTAAGGTCTGAAAACAAACATAAAATCCATCAAGCCCCAGAGAAAATTACTCAGTTGCCTATGAATCCAGATTTCATATGTGGGAGATTTTCCAAGAACTTTTAAGAGATTAAACCTACTACATAAGAGATACTGGAAAATGAGTTTGACTCTTATTTGAAACTGAATGCTGACAATTGAATGTTTGTAATATTACCATAGTGTCTCTAATTCCTTTCATTATCAGTAAAGGACTGTGCATGGGGGTAACCCAAAGAAGAGCCTGGTATGCTCTGCAATGGAGACATTTAACCATGAGAAACAAAACTAGGACTCAAGTTCCTACTCTGATTGGATAGCAAAACTAAAGAAGTACCAGGTGTCTATTTTAGCAGTCATATTTAAAGGAATAATCTATAGATGTATGTTTTTAATGAGCTTTCCACATTTCATGAATATGTTTTTTACAGAGAGAGATTTTTAGATATGTTTTAACAATTTTAACATAATAAAGCAGGACTTGGAAGAATAAGTAGGTTGGTGGGCAGCATACAACAGAGTCACTTGTATCTTGCAGAGCAATAGACACTGGTGAATGTGTTTCAGAAAAAACAGGCATAATTTCATAATTAGAATTGTGTCAGAATAGATACCAAGATGGAGATGTTAAATCCATGTGGTTCAAGAGTGTGGTGTCCATCTTAGTTTGGGCTCAATCTCATTGATTAATAAGAGAAAGGAGGTGCTTAATTTATTTTTTCACTTATGCAGTGACCATATGACTGCTCTGTACTGTGCTGCAGTCCCAAGTCTTACTACTTGCACTGCCGGTAGTGTTGGTGTACAATGAGTATGATGGTGACTCCAGTCAAACTCATTTTACTCCCTGTTCCCTCTTGTACAAAGAATACAAGGCAAAACAGGGACCTTTGATGTAAAAAAAGAAGAGAGCGAGTGAGAGACAGAAACATACGCTGAATTTCACAATGTGAAATGACATCATCTAATCTATATAAGCTTTATTGACTATAACTAATTAAAACCATTACAGAAATTGCAAAACCAATAAAATCATAAATTTTTTTCTTTTTTTCTTTTTTTAAAGGTAGGCAAGAAGCTAGAACATAAAAAGAGAAACCAGATGAATAAAATAACATTGGCAAGGTGATCTAAATACATATCCTCTTTGGCTTTTGCCCGGGGCAGATTCCTAGCTGTTCCCAAGAGAGGCAGAGTTTAGTTGATGGTTGATTACAGTGTGTGCTCATAGATGTATGAGCTTTGCTGGGCAAATAGGCAGAGGGAACAGGAGCTTAAAAAGGGTGGTGCCCCTGAGAGAACAGTAGGTTGATTTATGCCCAGTGATGTTAAAAAAGTAGTAACCCTGGCCAGTTGTTAACAATGGTAGTCTTCTACAGCAGCGGTCTCAGTTGGAAGCTTACTTTCGCTAATCCATTGTTCCAGACAGAAGAGTAGTTGTTTTGTGCAAATAAGCCAAGTAAGTAGACATTTTTAAAGAGGCCACCACTAAGAGAACAGCAGCATGATTTCTATCCAGTGATGTTAATAGAGCATAGAATGGCAAGCTGTTAGAGATAAAAAACCGCAGCAGCAGTGGTCTTGATTTGAGCATTTTAATTCCTGTAGTACTTTGTTTCAAGACAGAAGAGTAGCAGCTGTTTTTTTTTTGTTAAGTTAGGTGTGGTAGGCTCAACTTGTTCCAGAAGATGTGTCTGCACTTGACGTTTTTTTCTACCAATGCTAAAAACTCAACTAACTTGCAGTTTACCTGCAAGTCACCTGGTTTGAAACAAGCAATCACAGCTTGTCTCTGCATGCGGATCCCTTGCTGGTTGAACTGCAGTTTAGGTAAGCGAGACCTTGCCGTCTTCAGGCTGATAAATGTGCAGGTCAGATGTGCCATGCCCTCATTCTCGTTTCTGCACAGGCGGCATTGCGATGGGATTTGACCACTCAGCCATGCGGGATAGCTGGGAGTTTTCCCAGCCAATGTTTCAGGAATTTTTCTTTGGTATTCCTGGAGTATCCCAGGCTAAAAAATGGCTGTTGACTGAGCAATGTGTAGCTGTTAATTGTCGTATAACCACGGTAACCCAGAATATATCTGGGTAAGGGGGAACTGGAGGCACGGGTTCTAGGAGCTAGCGGCCTCCAACAAACCACAAAAGAGCTGCTCCTAGTGGAAAAAGGGGGGCTAAGTGTAAATGTTTCTAGTTTAAGAGTGTTGGCATCTCACAAAAAGTGTAAGACTGGTCTCACACACCACCTGGTGTCATGCTTCATCATTGACCAGTCCTCGCCCTCCAAAAAATTGGTTTGGTGGAGGGCGGGCATGCACCTGACGACAGGGATGCACTTCTAATCTAAGTGGGGGCCCAAAGAAAAAGTGAGTTTAAAATCCATTACAGGCGTCATATTATTTTTAATGTTACTGGTGCCTATATGGTATGCTAAAAACGTGGTCGGTGTATTGGGGTATTAATTGTCCCCACACCGATATCAAGAGGTCAACATGTTTCTGCCAAGTGGCCCATGTGGGTCCGCGGCATTCATCAGGACCTATGTGTGACTGAGGGGTGGGCTCCACCCTATCCAAACTGTGGTTGGAGGGTGCCCACTATGTGGGCAGGTGGTGAATGTGCTCCACTGCAGAGAGGCCATGATTGTTAAAGCCCTAAATAATGGAACTCATGGCTCTATAAGAGGGTAAAGGATCACGGACCCCTTTGATCCAAGGTGTATTAGGGGATATTCTCCGCTGCTCCACCTGTGTAAACTCATCGAGGAGAGGAGGAGGACACACAGGTGGAGCATAGGAGGCCCATAGGAATGATTGGGAAATTAATCTCAATTTGCGATTCGCAATTTGCTAATCGCAAATTGAGAATAATTTCAAGGGTGCAGGTGTGTCTCAAGAACACCCTGCTGCACCCCTGAAATGTACATGAGTGTGCATATGTCGCACATACATGCCCAATGGGCATGTGTGTGCGTCACATGCCACCTTAAAAAATGCCAAATTGTGCATTTTTTAAAGAATTCGCAAATTACCATCAACTACAAGTTGGTGGTAATTTGCGATTTCTTAGCCAAAAATCGCAATTCAAAAATGCTACATACATAGCATTTAAGGAATCGCAAAATTGCGATTCCTGAAATGCTATGGCAAAATAAGGAATCGCAAATTTTTGAGATTCCTTAATTTGCGAATTTTGTATGCATGCCAAAACATGCAAATAGACCGTTTGCGATTCGCAAAGGCCGAAATTCTGAGAATTTCGGCCTCTGCGATTCGCAAACGGCTTGATACATCTAGGCCTAAGTCTTTGATACTGGTAGGACATGTATATAGAAATACTGGTTGTTGGTTGAAAATCCTTTGATGTCAGGTTTGATCTGCAACATGTTCCAATATTGTATGATTGTTTTCTTGATGTTTGTACTCTGCATTTAGACATAAATTCCATCCTTTCAGTTTATCCCTTTCATATTTGTCAATAGTTGCAATGCAATAGGTCTCGCATTTATGCGAGTTTGAGCCATTGACATTGCAAATAACAATGCCTTTTATTTTTGTGTTTGTTATTAAAAAATAAATACGAAAAAAAACCTAAAAGCCATTGCCATTTACAATACCAATCGCTCAAACTCGCGTAAATGTGAGACCTAGTGGCTATGCCAATGCTTGTTTACTTTTAGCGAGAGGCGCGCAAGTTTGTCTTCACTTTGCTGATGAACTCTGTCACTCTGTCAGATGTGCTTATTTGTATTCTCGAGCCTCTGACATCTTTTAAACCTGATAGTGAAGTTCCTTTGCCTTATTTAACCACTATGTTGTCCCAGTAAGTTTTGATGCTAATGATTAAGACACACGCACAAAACTCTCTTGCTCAAATTGCCATGCTGGATTGCAGCCTGATCCCGCCTCGCGTAGTCGACCATCTGTGAGTTGAAAAGTGAGACAGCCCGCAGTGGTGAGTGCAGACACCTGAGTCTGTATGTTAATTAAATTATGAATTCAGGCTGTACGAGATTAGGGTACTGTTGTGTTACAGAACTCCCTGTAACTATTAAAGTCAGACCTCCGTTGCCCCGCAGGTACGTGCACAGATGATTTCAAGTACTTGTTGGTGAGCACAGCCGGCTTTTTGGTGGCCATGCTTGGTTCTTGGTAAAGTATTTCCTTCTATCATAGGTACAAGACATTGTGTGCACTAATTAGATAGCTGTGATAATTAAGTTTAAATATAGTTATTGCGTTCCTCTCGTTCGTTTTCCATTGTTTATTTTGGCTTCTCATCCTATTTTTGTTTCAAAGGGAAACATTTAGAGTAGAATTAAGTTTGCTAGATGACTCTCTCATCCGGAATACCATAACCTAACACTGCTTTCATTCTTACAACTCTCTGAAATCACCCATTTTAGTTCAATAGGTTAAATAGAGGTGACCCAGGACTACAACTCCCAAAATGCACTGGGGTACTAAATTAAATTAAGGCTGGAATATTGTTTCCTGGGGACATGACACCGTCTGGTACTCTTAATTGTAATATAAAAACGGTTCAGTCAAAAAAACAAAACATATCAAGCACAGCTTACTTTCATGCTTATATTCCCAGGCAATTGACTAGTAGCCAGTTTGCTGACATTCAGTTAGTTTTAACTTTAAATGGATGGACACATACTTATGCAAAACAAAGTTTTGTTCCAAAAACAGTATGCAAAACTTCAACGTAGTCACATATCTCTGGGCCCCAAGCTGTAGCCGTGGACACTCAGTCCCTTCAGCTTTGCTAGAGGCAGAGAGAGTGCACAAAAAAAAAAGCGGCGATGGGAGCTTATAAGGGTTTGGCCAGAGGTATTGGCTTAGCCAATGGGTTTAAGCTATGTTGTAGAGCAACTAGTTTGAGTCAAAGAAACAGAAAACTGATCGGGTATAAAAATATAAGCTGCCTTTAACTGAATTACAATGCAGCATAGTTGTGCCAATGACGTCCTGGGACAGGGTTAGGAGATCCCTTCAGGTCACCTTGAGGCCACTGTTCCAGTCTTTGGTTTTGTTTTTAGAAATCAGTGTCATCAGGTGCGTTGGTCTAATTGGTTCTGCTGAACCACGATAAACTCCCAGAATACAGTGAATTGTTCAGTGAAGGGGTGGCACTGGAAACGTGGCATCCCATGAAGTGGAGTCAGTTAGTAAACCTTCCTTTTGAACGGGGTAAGTGGTAGACTGAGCATCTCATAGCCATGGGGAAGATTATGAACATTTCTAACTTTAACAAGCATTGGCATAGCCAATAGTTCTCGCCCTTGGGAACTTATGAGTGTTTAGCCATGCAACAGTTAATGTTGTTGCAGTAAGGATATTGTGCTGCATAACTAAATGCTTATAAGGTACCAAAGGTGAGACCTTTTGGCTATGCCAATGCTTGTTATATTCTGCCTTCATTTATTTGCATTATCTGTTCTCTCCTCTGAATTCTCATCTGCATTTGGAACAGTTGACTTTAATTTTTGTTGGTTCCCCCCCACCCCCCTTCCTCTATTGACTCCTAATTCGTATTAGGTTTAGAGTACATGCATAGGAACTTACATTAGATGATAAAGGGAATTTACTAGAAATTAAGAGGTGCAGCTAAGATTTCTAATATGCAAAACGTAACACCACCATAGTTTGTTATGTTAACTCCAGGTGATCCCCCTTTGAAGTGGGAAAAGGTATTTGAAAACTATGATATTGTACGCGGACCTCACCTGGGGTTGGAAAGCAAGGTAGTTTTATTATGGCATTATTTGGGTGCGGCAGGGCAGGAGATACTGGAACACTTACCATAATTAGAAGCCAACGAAGCTAGAGGGCAAAATGATTATGAAGTTAGTTTGAAGAAACTGGATAATCACTACGGGCCATATTATCAAGAAAGGGCAATACATTATCGCCACTTTTATTGACAGGAAACTGCCGCTAAAGCGGCGATAATGGGCTTGATAATATGCCCTTGTGAATTCCCATAGAAGGCCAGGTTAACACCAGAACCTGGGCTTCTATTGGAATTCACAAGGGCATATTATCAAGCCCATTATCGCCGCTTTAGCGGCAGTTTCCTACCTATAAAAGCGGCGATAATGTATCGCTTTTACCTAAGAGCACCATTATTGAATGCTATCATTTTAAACGAGGCACAAAAGAGGGGGAAACAGTGGGAGGATTTGGGTCAGACTTGAGAAAACTAGCTACTAGTTGCAATTTTGGGTGTGTGTGTGTGAGGAGCGTATTAGAGATCAATTTTTATTAACGTGTAAAATAGAAGAAATACAGGAAGAGTTGTGGTTGAAAGACGGGGGAAGTGTTGACTGTGGTAAAACAGATTGAACACATGATGCATTGCGTGTGAGAGATAAAACAGGATGGAGAAGGGAAAACTGGAGTGAGTGAGATTACAGAAGATATACGTGAAGTCATGGTGGTCAGAGGAGATAAAAAGACATAAAAGAGAATAAGGGTGCAGGAGGATTTAAAGGCCATTTGTATATATGTTGTAAGGCAGGGTAGCTTGCCAACAGTAAAGAATGTCCAGCATTGAGAGCAACGTGCAATTGGTGCAGGAAGAGAGTCCGTTTCAGAGTATGTCGCACAAGTGGAATGATTCACCTTAGTAATGGGAATTACACCAGGGATAGCAAGCATGACACACACCAAAAAAACTGTAGTTGATTTCATGCTGGAGGTGTTTCTTAGAGAGGGGTTGTCTAGCTCTATACAGACAGATATTGGAGCACAGCTCTGCTCGCAAGAAATGAAAGAGTTGTTACCTTGCAGCGGTATCAGACACAGATTAAGTGCATTATATCACCCTGAAACTAATGGGATGGTTTAGAGGTTGAATAGGACCATCAAGGATGAAATTCAGTTGGCCACAGTCAGTGGTTTGTGTTAGAGAGAGGAAGTCACGAAACCGCAAGAAGCATATTGGCTTTTACCACACCAAACCAATAGTGTCACACTGTTTGAACTCATGAAAGCTAGAAAGCCAAACTCGAGACTTGTGCCAGGTGGAATGAAGTGGCATAAGGGGTGGTTGGGTCTTACTACGGTCGAAAGACATAGACAAAGGAAACAGAGGGTCCAAACACAGAGGAAAACAAGTTATGACAAAATACATGGGATCAAAGACACTTAATTTGAAGCGGGGGACCTGGTTAAGGTCAAGGCACACACTGGTGGAGTGATGTTGTTGGGTTTCAAAGAACCAATGAGAATTTTGAAACTATTCAGAAATGCGTTGAAAACTCATCACGGCAGAATTTGGTATGTGTGAAAAGTAGCAAAATATTTTGATCCCAAAGTTGAGGGGCCTGCACCTGTGGAGGAGGGAATAGTTTAGAATAAGACCCTCACTGCACCAACCACTGAGAAGGTCAGGCCCCTCATTCGGTCTAGCAGAAGGAGAATATGCTGTCCTAGTTTTCACAAAGATTACATGGTGGACACATTTAGAATTTTTTCTTACTGTGAATTCAATCATATTTGTTCTCTTTTTTTCCAATCTCCATTGCAATTTCTGCGTTCTGTTTATTGTATGATTATCACCTCAGTTTACCCTTTATCCTTCCTTTTCACCCTTTCTTGAGAGGGAAGCAGCACTAGCGCGGTGAGCAGCTGCCAACTCTTATGCTGCCCCTCGGTCAGATTTTTATCTCTATCTTTTTACCGCCCAACTAACAGTGCACCATTTTAAATTCCCTAACGTTTTCAGTGCTAGCGTGTTTTACTTGTTATTTACTTATCGCAGTCTGCCTACACACACTTACTCTCCTGCTGAGACCCTGGTCCGCTGCGGCAATTAGTGCAGATTGAGCGGGGGTCGTTAGCTCCTCCCACTCCTTTCTGGCGACAGCCTCTCTTCCAGCGGGGAAAGTAGTTGACGGGCTAGTCCTCCACTATAAGTGGAATATGCGGAGTTGGCTGCGCAGAGAGGGAGGCAGCACTAGCGTGGTGAGCAGTTGCTAACTCTTAAGCAGCCCCTCCCTCAGATTTTTATCTCTATCGTTTTACCGCCCAACTAGCAGTGCATCATTTTAAATTGCCTAAAATGTTTAGTGCTAATGTGTTTTACTTGTTTTTACTCACCGCAGTCTGCCTACACACACTTCCTCTCTTGCTGAGACCGCGGTTGGCCGCAGCAATTAGTGCCGATCGAGTGGAGGGTCGTTTAGCTCCTCCCACTCTCTTTCGGTGACAGCCTCTCTTTCGGCTGTGAAACGAGTTGATGGGCTAGTCCTCCACTATAAGTGGAATATGCAGAGCAAGCCTGTCTTCATCCATCCGCGGCTGGGCGGGGCCAGGGACAAAACACAATGCCCGTTTACGGCCAGACCAGCCCCTACGTTATTCAGGGAGTGCACTGAGAGTGCTAGAAAGGCCTCCGGCCGGGTCATGTTACCATTCACTACGGGAGAATGAGGAAACCCCACATTGTACTAGTTGCCCCTTTGCTTTCAAGACAAGTAACCCAATATTCCCCCAAGATACAAGGAAGCTTGCCCTTGTGAATTGTAGGTCACTTGCCAAACACAAAATTGAAATCTTTGATGTCCTTACTGATCATCAACCTAATGCCATGTTTCTCTCTGAAACCTGGCTTACTGCAGACTCAGCCCCTGACATAATTGAAGCACTTCCCGATCACTAAGGCAAGCTCAGACTAGATCGTCACCTTAGACGTGGAGGTGTAATAGCCATCATCTTCCGCCTATCCCTTGAATGCACTTTAGACAAAGTCCAAATAGAAAGTGCAGAGGCTGCCCATTTCACCTTGAAAAAGGCAACTGACGTTATCATGAGGGGTCTCTAATTTACTGCCCACCTGGGCCTCTAACCAATTTTATCACTAACCTTGTGGAAGTGACCACACCATTTGCCATCCAATACACTAGTTTCACGGTTCTAGGTGACCTTAACCTGCATATGGAGGATTACCAGATGACGGAGGCGCAAGCCTAATGCAAGGAACTGGCCTGCATACAATTAGAACTCAAATCTACGGCACCAACTCACCTTGTTGGCCATCTGTTAGACCATATTTTTTTAAACCTTACAGGGCTGGTGGTCGAGCCACCGACCCCCATCCCATGGTCTGATCACCACCTCATAGTATTCCATATTCCTCTACCTAAACCACGACCTTCAAATAAAAGTAACTCTGACTTCCCATGTAGGAAATGGGCTGGATTCAATTGTGCGAATTTCTCCAACGCGCTTCAAACAAATCCTCTACTAGGCAATGACATTAATATGGCTAACGCCTTAGTAGAGACATAGATTACGGAGGCACTTGATGAGGTGGCACCCTGGACCACTAAGACCCCGAAAAGAGAGGGTCAAAAACAGCACCCTGGCACAATGAAGAGCTGCGAATTGCAAAGCAGGGCTGCAAGCACCTAGAATTCAAATGGAGGGTAGCCTTGTCCAAAGAATCAAAGGAAGCCAATAACATAGCTTAAAACAAGTACCATTTCCTACTAAAAAGAGACGCAAAGTGTAATATAAGGAGAAAATAGAAACAGTGAAAATGCATCCAAGGAATTGTTTGCAACTCTTAAAATAATTTCATCTCTTGACAGGACAATGTACACCCCTAACAGCTCTGACGAGAGGTTCAATAGGATTACCGATGTCTTCCTACAAAAAATATCCAGCATTTACAACTCCTTCCCTGAGGAAGCATGTAATGGTCATACTGCACAATATGGGAAACCTACTGAGCCTGTGGAAATTCCACGTCCCCCACATGACAGAGCTCAAGGAAGTGGCTTTAAAAATTAAATCTGGCTCCCCGGCCGATCCTGCTGCTCCCAGCACAATAAGGGACGGCATAGAACTGATTCGCCCATACATACAACAACTTTTGAATGCATCTTTTAAATGCGGGGAGATCCCTAAGTCATGGACGCACTGTCATACCTAGAAAAATCCCTCAGCCAGCCCTGAGCTGTTGGACAATCTCCGGCTCATCTCTTTACTTCCATACATCTCGAAAATCACAGAGAAGGCTGTAAATAATTAGTGGCTCATATTGACAAACACAAGCTACTACACCCTACTCAATCAGGTTTCAGAGCATCATTGTCAACTGAGAAAGCATTGCTCTTCCCAACAGAGTCCATACGGAGACAAGTGGAGGTGGTCAAACGGTCGCCCTGGTCCTGTTGGAACTAAGCTCCGCATTTGATACGGTTGCCCGCAAACTTCCCCTTCAGCGTCTCCAGGTCTGTGGACTAGATACGGTAGAACTTAAGTAGATGCGGTCCTTTCTTGAGGACCAGAGTTTCCAGGTGGCACAACACCCTTACAGATTAAAAAACCTGCCACTACTCCAAGGGGTTCCACAAGGTTCCATATTGAGCCCCACACTCTTCAACATGTACATAGGCCCGTTGGCAGATAGTATGGAAAGATATAAGATCCCTATGGTGTCATATGCAGACCACACCCAGCTTGTGGTAACCCTTGTGTAAGATTCTGGTGAGACACAATGCTCTTCTTGTCGCAATGATCTGGCCTCATGGATGTCAAACAACTGCCTAAAATTGAATGGGAGTAAGACGGAGGTCACGATCATTGGTAATAGGTAATATATTTATTTGTATATGATTAATTAAAATCTTTACAAAAGTATAAAACGCCATATGACAGTACAAATGATTTAAAATACAGCAGTTACTATTGTCAATTCAAGGTTGTTATTAAGTCCCAATGAGTCTTTCAAGTTTGCTTGAATCTTTCCTTCACCTGACAATTCAGTTTAATATTGCTGGAGGAAAAACACAGTTTAACTGCCTGCCTACAGGTCCGAACGGCATGTGATCTAAAAAAAGGTAGCAAGCAACAGCTTATGCCTCAGGTCCATTAGTCTCGGGCAAATGCATATCACTTGAATGATGTCCTCCTTGCCAGACTCACACAGGCGACATAGGGCCGAGCGTGAGTTCTCTCCCATGGTGGCAGGTGCGGTAATATCGGGATAGCTCCAAGGCGCAGTTTCAGGAACTTTTCTTTGATTTTTATTTTCATCCCGATATTAAGATATACTTGTGGCTGTATTTTGCCGTAATCTCCCACCGTTATCCACCCATGCGCCCTGTTGGCTAGGTCTTTCTTATCTTCTATTGCCGAAATTATTCGGGCAGATTTCTTTGCCAACTTTTTGAAGGCCTGGTGGTCACGATCATTGGTAAATCTCCCTCTATCTGGGGATCAGCCTAGTGGCCCCAGAGGCGGCGGCTGGTCCCCTTGCCTAAATCAGAGGTAAATAATCTTGGAGTGTGACTCCATCCAAAACTATCCTATGTAGCCCACTCCGGAAAGGTTACAGGGAAATGCTTTGGCACACTCAAAATGCTAAGGAAAACCTTAGGCATCCTCCCTGTGTCAGCGAGGAAAACTATAGTCCACGCCCTGATGACCTCCCAAATGGACTATGGGAAAGTTTTGTACCTGCATCAAAATGCTGTGTGCAACGCCGTGAACTAATCCAAAATGCAGCAGCGCGCCTAGTCCTTAAAAACCGAGGCGTGCCTCAATGACAAAAGCCTTTGACTCCCTGCACTGGCTACCAGTGGAAAAAATTATTCTTTTTAGGGCCATGTAGGTCTGCCACCAGAGTTTAGAGGGGAAAGGCCCAGGCTATCTGTGTGATCTTCTAACCCCGACAGCTAAGATCAGCAAGAGCTCACCTGCTCAAAATGCCAAAGATAAAAAGGCCTTGGATGGGAGCCCTGTGTTTCAGAAGTGGCATCGCATGGCGCTAAGCGAAGGAGGCTTACGCCATGGTCTGCAGGCCCGGACTGGCCATAGCGGGAACCGGGCAATCCCCCGGTGCGCCGCAAGGGTGGGGGCCGGTTTTGGGCCCCAGGGGGCCGATTTTGTTACAGGGACGTTTTTTGCAGCATAGCTGCAAAATCGGCCCTGCAACAAAATCGGCCGAAAACCGGCCCTAGCAATGCGCTCGGCGGCACCTCCAACCCCCCCCCCCCCCGAGTGGGGAGGGGGGGCCGGCCGAGCACTTTGCCAGGGCCGGTTTTGGTTCCCAGTCCGGCCCTGATGGTCTGCCACATCGTTGTACATATGCCCCATGGTGAGTGAACACAGGGTAAGTGCAGGGTAAGTGGAAGTGAATAGAGGCAAGGTGTAGGGTGAGAAGTGAGTGGTGTGCCTGTGTGATTGCAGAATGAACATAGTGTCTTTATAAGTATAGGATGAGAGCTGTACCTTTGTGAAAGCAGAGTACGTCATATGTTTTCGTAAGTACAGCCTACAGCACAATAAAGCCAGACCTAATGGCGTTGCCAATGCTTGTTTTCGTATGTTAGGGCCTTCTTGTTTTCTAAAGTGGTAAGCAGGAGGGGAGGCTGATGACGACACCAGGACAAGTTTGCAAGGACGCGAGCCACCGAAGCGTTCCCTGTCCCTTAATTATTATAGGGGTTCCTTCACGTAGATGTTACCATATAAAGAGTGAGATACCCCATAAAAATTAGCAACATATCGAGCTGTAGGAATATTGAAGGGGTTGCATGTGTCATACATGTGTCAAGCCCCGCTCCCGTCCCGCAAACGCTAAAAAAACTTTGGCAAATACAAGAACGTCTGCGAGCCTTACCTGATGACTTTGCCAATGCTTGTTTTACTGAGAGTTACGTCAGCACGACTGGCACACCTGTGTCGTCTAGAGCAAGAGGTAATTGATGCAGCAGATGTTAGTGTTTGCTGTAGATGCAAAACACAAAATTCCTGCCGGAGATATTTGCTTGGCTGACGGAAATGCTTTCCATTTCCACTCCACAAGGTGTGTTTGCGTTCAGCTAACCGGGGATTTGGCAACTGATGTTACCTGACTGTGTCCGGAGAAATAAAAAAGGTTGCCCCCAGAAACTGTTTACAGAAGCCTAAACATAAAACAATCTATAGGGCACGAGCCACAAACAGTAGGTTTTAAAAACAAAACTCACTGTAGATTTCCCTGAAGACAGGAATGCCATTAATGAAACGTCACAAAGGGTGTTTATTGTGTGCGTGCAGCAGATAAGCCACAGGACTCGCCGTGGGACTCTCCGGAACCGGAAATGATGTTTTGAATTAATCAAAAAGACCGCAGCTGAGTGTCTGCGAATGCAGTTGGTAAGTTGCATAGAATCACAGTATGTTTTTGCTATTTCAGAACCTTCATTCCATGTCTGAACTCGATTTCTGTACCATGCACTCACGTATTTACTTAACAAATGTGGTAATTATTTCCTTGGGGAGAAGACACTGTTTTCGTGGGTGGAATTTAGTGAACTTTCTGTACAAACATTTCAAACTAGAGTAGTAAATGTATATGATCCAAGAAAAATCCCAAAAAAATAAAAAGAGAGAAAATTCGTTTAATTGCTGAGAAGGGATCTATTGCGTTTGCCACATAAAAAAACATGCGAAAAAGTACCCGGTTAAATTAAAGCGATAGCATCCCTATGTTCTTTATTTTGTTGGCTGTTTATTTGTTTATTTATATATAGTGAGAACTCGACCCGAATGTATAGGCGGGCTTTATGTGACCATTACATTACACAGGGAAACCTTCATTTATTTGTAGTTATGAATGAAACAAGTGGCCCCTGACTGCTTTAGAGAAAAATACATTGTAATGAATCCGGTGTATAGCTTAAATAAGTCAATCACTGGTAAAAAAAAATACCAAAAATAAATGCAACAATATACCCTGCTGTCTACGATAGCATTGTTGCAAAAGTACAGTCAATGTAAAACACAAAAGCGCCAAATAATTGTTGAAGTTAAGTATATTTAATTTCATATACTTGAAACAGATCAAAATTAACTTGACAAAAGGAAGGTGCAAAGGTTGCTCAAAGGAAGAGAGAAGAATGGGTCTGCTAGTGATGATTAGGGAAAAGTGAATAGTCACAAATATTCAGAGTGCGTACATTTTTACGGTTTTGGCAATGGACTAGTAAAGAGACCAATACAGAAAGGCCTGTCGCAAACACATCATTTATTACACTTTTATATACATTTTGTAAATGCATGAATGCAACATCAAGTGAAGGGGATGGGATGTGATATAGGCCATTAGTGGGTGAGGTGTGTCGAAGTTTCGACTCGGCTTTTGCATAGAGGGTGACTTAAACCTCTGCTGCAAGTCTTAATTGCCTAAGTTTAAAAAATGTATAAACTCTGAATATTTGTGACTACTCACACACATGATAAATTATAATGTATTCTTCTCTAAAGCAGTCACGGACCACTTGTTTCATTACTGCATTGTACCCAGATCTTGTGACGTTTATTGGGTTACCCCATTAATTTGTAATGTTCATTTATTTGTAGGCTGGTGAGGTAATAGGCCAGATGTATGACCATTCCATTTTGCAAGTCACAAATTGCAATGTTTTACAACTCACAATTTGTGAGCGCAGAATGGAATGTACAACAGTGTCTCAGACACTGTTTGCGATTCCTAATGGGGTCGCAAATTACCTGCTTCATCAAAATTCATGAGGCTGGTCGCTATTTTGGACCCATTAAGAATGGCTCGTACACGCAGGGATGGTGGCTTGGGGTCTGGGGGAGCAGGGTTCACATATCAAGCAGTCCCTTTATTCTGTAAAACATTGGGAGGTAATTTAGTTGAAAATGCTCTGAACAGTCGTCAGTGACGTATACCCCCAAAATATCCAATTGGAGTCTGGGCTTTGACCTGTGAATGCCAAAGGACCTTGAGAGCATCGACAAGAGAATTGAAAAGCAGATCCTCAGTTTTTTTAGATTAATCTTGTAAACCCCGATATCAATAAATCAATTGGATTAATCTAACACCTGCTAATTATTGCCATTTTTGGCTTTAGATACAGAATAAAATCATCTTCAAACATCTTAAGCATGCTTATAGCCAGGAGAGGGGCCTCAATAGCCTGTGAAGCCCGAATCCTTATCGTAAGGGGCTCTATAAAAAACATGAATAAAATAGGAGAAAGAGGGCACCCTTGATGGATACCCACTATTCACCACCACAGTGCCTGATAAATGGAAGTTAACAGAAAGTTGAGCATTGGCCCCATGGTGTGCATTTGAGAGCATTCTGACAAAGTGAAGCGAAAAATCTAATATTTTCAGCCCAAAAAACAACACTTCCCAGTTAACCATATCAAATGTTTTTTCAACATCAACCACTGCATTTGTCTGGTAAGTTAATTGGCTGAAGTAGAAAGCCTGGATTTGCAGCCATCAGCAGCCGTGCCACAAAACCTGCCTGGTCACCATGAATTAAAACCTGGGCGAGCAGATTGATAAGAGTTGTCCATAATTTCAAAAGGAGTTTATAATCAGTGTTAAGCAAACTAATGTGCCTGTAAAAATTAACATCTTCAGAATTCTTGCCCTTTGTTAAAAAGCTTACAATAGTTGATTCCCTGAGGTAAGTCAATACTTCACCCCCTTCTTTAGTGACATTAAATAATTCAGGCAAGAAAGGCAGCAGTTTAGTTGCAAAGGTTTTATAAAATCCATCTGGGAAGCTGTCATTGTGATAAGCCTTCACATTAGGCATTGTGGCTAGAGCATCTTTGACCTCCGTAACCTAGACAGTGGCTATAAATTGCTCAGCCTGAGAATCTGTGAGGGACAGTATTCTAATAGCCTGAAAATATTGAGCTATACTTGACTGAGAAGTTAAATGGCTTGTTTCACAAGCATCCTTATAGCTTTGGACAAAGATCTGTGAAACGTGATCCTTATTTGAGACTAGATCTTCCGAAACAGGATTCTTCAATTCCCTAATGAACACATTTTCCAGTCTAGCACAGGCTGAACAAACCAGAGGCCTTCCTATCGTTTGGCGTTCTTAATAAAGTTGCTGGTGAAAAGTTTCGGAACTAGTCATTTCTTGTAAAACAAGGAAATTCCACTGGTTTAGCTTGGCCGTCTCACAGCTGATTGTCAACACTCCTTGTGTTGATTTGCCTGGTAGGCAATGATTCATCCCCTGGCAATGGCCTAAAAGCTTCCCATCTGAAAAACCAGGAAGAGATATCCAATCTACTTGAAAACATCTCAGAATAAATTGCCTCATATCAATGAGCTAGTCTTGATCTGATAATAACGAGTGGTCCAGTTGCCACCTGGACCTATCCCTCAGAGTTGTCTGAGCCTCTATGCAACTGAAACATGCAAGTGATCAGAAATGGAACTGATCCAAATACCAGAAGCTGTTCTTTTTATTGAATGATAGAGTAAAAAAATCAATAAAAAATCAATAAGAGAAGCGGTGTGATGCCGGCCTGAAAAACAGGAGAATCGTTTATTATCCGGATGATCAGACCTCTAAGGGTCTACTAGGTGAAAATCGCCCTTGAGGGTATTGATAACCTTTTTAGTTTGAGTGGAGAAGCGTGGCTCAGTGGTTAGAGGCGGCAGACCCGGAAGCTGAGATCGGTCATGGACCAGGGTTCGATTCCCCGCCTCAGCGGGTCTCGGGCTCAAAAATTCCACGGACTCGACAATTCTCGCTCCGGTGCCTACTTGACTCACGGGGTCACACTCTGCGACTCTGGGCAATAGCTTGCTTAATCTCTACTACGGCCCTTCGCGGCGGGATGCCTGGCTTTCACCTTGTGGACACCCTGCCGGGGTATCTCACAGGGGAATACCAGGACGGGTTCCCTAAGCAAGCGCTTAGATACCGTGTCGGCGATTTGCGCTATATAAATACATGTACATTTACATTTCCAGAAATAATTCATGCCCCTCAGACTTATCCAGTTGGAACATATAAGAAATCTGCCAATTTTTTTATGTATGTGCCTACTCCCCACCCTTATACCCAGCCCTGTGACCCACCAGTGTTCGCTAAAAACACAGAAAGTAAAAGAAACACACAGAAAAAACCCACCCCCGTGAGAGAGGAAGTGCACACAGTACTACTCCTGCAATGTGCCTAACAAAACTGGATGCCATGACATTGCACCCTTTTGCACCCACACCCTGCCTCCTCACAACCTCATCAAGCCTGTAACTTCATAGATAACAAGAAGAGTATGAGGAGGATATTACTTAAACCTTGTCAGTATAGGTAGGTAGCATAGGTAGCTGTGTAGAGAAACACATGAATGAAATTTCAGAAGGAAACAGATGACTCAAAATGCTAGGTCAATGTGAGTGACTCAAATGCACAAGAAGAAGTGCACTATTTTATTAACACGGCAAAGTTCATACCTAACCACGGCCAAACAAGCCCAGTGGCCATAACCACGCCCCTTGGCACGTGAGTATTTGTCATAGTTCTCCAATCTCAGCTTATAATTAGATTAGAATTAGATTCCAGGCTTTTTCTCTCCCTGCAGGGCCACTTTATACTCTGCTAACAAGCCGTAAGATCAAAGGACTCCCATGCAATAGAGCTATTTGGCATTGTTTAGGCCTTTTCCTCGTTCACCCTAAAGGGTGGATTGCATTCCGCATATGATAATGACTTTTTACAGTGCACCTGGCATAGGATGGTCAACTTCACTGAGTTAGAGGAGGACAGTCAATCCTCAGCAGCCGATCACAGGTGAGGTTCCACATTGCTAGTTTGAAGATAAAAGACATGTCAGTGGTGGCAGGTAAAGGCAGGGGTTAGGCTCTCAGGAAAGCCTTTTGAAAAACCATTTCAAGTCAACATTTTGAAATGTCCCAAAATGCTGTGCAGGAGGGTTAGGACAGGAGTGGAATGATGATGTGTCATGCTAGAATTCTAAATAGATGCACATCTTTGTAGACTGTTATGGGCATTGCAACAATTGTACCATTGAAAACAAATGCTCTCCTCAGCATTATTGATAAAAACTGAAACTGCAAGATTCAGCTTTAGTTATTAGATATTGAAGTGTCTGAAAAAGTTGTCTAAAACAGCAGGATTATCATTTCTTGGGAAATTCCAGTACAAAGCCTGAGGTCAAACATTAGATCATTAGTGTTTGGACATCTTGCAACCCATTGGTGTGTCCACAATGCTATGTGAAAACCCACTCACAACAGGACTTTGCATGATGAATACAAGGAGCTATTAGAACTGAGATACTGGCAACACCACATTGTCACCTACAAATTATGAATGACTCTTTCATTAGATCAATGTGTGTATTGTTTCCATGTTATCTTGCAATTGAACTGTAAATGGCAAATGACACTGCTCGGTTCCCATCAACATACATTACATACTTGGCCCTCCCTATTCTCCTGAAACATCTCTGTCTTAGTATTGAAACTAGCCAACTTCAAGTTCATCACTTATTAAAAGAAATACCGCTATGATATATGTGTCCCTATTATTAAAATCCATATACCAGAATAGATGTACGACAGATAAAGGGTGAATCTTGCCTCATAGTTTCCAGCTGTGCACCAAGAAGAGACCCTTTAAATTGAATTTCCTTCTCCATGCTGGAGTGGTGCCATTCACTGAAAGATCAGCTAATTGTTGATAAACATGAGTGGACCTTGGATCACTGAACCCCAAGGTTACTTCTTAAAAGCCTCATAATGCCCATCTTACAGAAGTTTGTGCCCTATCAATCTGTGCATTCCATGAACTACCAGCACCCACTACAAAGGCCAAATAATCCTTAGAAATTACTTGGAAAAGTTAGGCTTTGAGTTGTGATTACCTGCTGGCATTCTAAAAGGTAGTCTCATGGAATTATGCTCTACACTCTGGGTCGGTCTTTGAGACTGAATGCAACAAAAGTAGAATTCAGACTATAAGAAGTCGTCTCCAAATTTACACCTTAAAGGTTTTCACCATGGACCACTAAGATGTGGGTTTACTTGTCTCATTGCAACATGCATCACATTATTCAAACTAAATGAGATTGTAAGGCAGATTCACTCACTTGCTAAATGGGTCTGGTCAGAAGAAGAAACCCAAGGGCATATTTATGTAGCTTTCACTTAGGGCAGCACAGCTCAGAAAGCCACCTTGCTGCACTGCGTGAAAAGGAAAGGACAGGAATGTGGCATATATATACCATAATAAATCACTTTCCTGTCCTTGCCTTGTGCTGCTGTCCTTTTGGGACAATGTGGCGAGGGTGCCTGCATTGTAAGTAAGATAGTTTTTCTGCACAAAAACAAACCTCAGAGGTATTTACCTTGAGGAGAAGTGTGGCTCACTGGTTAGAGGAGGCAAGACCTGGAAGCAGAGGTCAGCCCGGGACCAGGGTTCAATTCCCGGCTCGGCGGGGTCTTGAGTCCTAAAATGTCCATGGACTTGACAATTCTCGCTCCGGTGCCTACTCGACTCACGGGTTCCCACTCTGCGACTCTGGGCAATAGCTTGCTTAATCTCCACAACGGCCCCTCGCGGCGGGATGCCTGGCTTTCACCTTGCGGATACCCTTCCAGGGTTATCTCACAGGGGAATACCAGGACGGGTTCCCTAAGCAAGCGCTTAGAAACCGCTTGGTTACATGCGCTATATAAATTCCTGTACATTTACATTTCTATGTGTACTGCAGAATGCAGCACACATAGAAAGAGTAAGTAACAAGGAGAAATAAAGATATTTGTTCTCGCTAAACCTCCCCTTGAAAGTCATAGCATGTTCACACATTCAAAGGTTTACCAGGGTTGGTAAATATGAGAATGTGACAAAATCAGTGGGTAGATGCATGCTAGTACCCATGCTCCAGCCATGGAATGCCTCCCGGGGGCAGACTAGCGCAATGCAGTGATGTGTGCTGTGTTGCGTTACTCTAGATTTATCAAGCCACAAAGGGCCACTTGAGGTGGCCTCATGTGGCTTAATAAATCTAACTAAAGCATTGTGTCACAGCTTAGTCCCATTGCATGGCGCAAGGGGGA
Organism: Lissotriton helveticus; assembly: GCF_964261635.1. Lineage (NCBI taxonomy): Eukaryota > Metazoa > Chordata > Amphibia > Caudata > Salamandridae > Lissotriton > Lissotriton helveticus. The sequence goes on along the minus strand of NC_136068.1, from coordinate 1,895,876,179 downwards.
TGGAACTCTTTAATAAATATTCTCCACAGTATATAGATACTGGTATGAAACTTTATGAGCTTTGACTTAGGTGTATTACTCCTTACTATGCATTCATTTGCACTTCATTTTTGTTTCTTCTAATCTGAGCAGCAGGGAAATCAGGAAGTAGAAGTTCCCGAGAAGGACTTTGGCAGCAGGACAGTGATCGTTTTCTTATTAATTTTGCAACCTGTTTCTGGAGGCGTGACAGGACAAGAAGGATAAAAGCCACGAGCTAGTGGTGTGAAATCATAGAACCATAGACTCATCTTCGTCTGCCCAACAGACACTTGAAGTGGTATTTAGTGGACCTTTGGTAAGTTTAAAGAAATGGAGTTTATTTTTGGTTTAATCCTTTTTAGTCGATTGCTAGAGATACTAAAAGGGTTGCCAAGTGTGATTAGGGAATGTGTATCTGTATATATTACCTACTGGCGGTCGCCAGTAGGTATATATAGTTAGGATTTTTTCCCTATGGGATTTTTGAAAATTCTATGTCTAATAACTTTGGCGTTTGTGGACGGAATTGGCTGAAATTTTCTGGAAAATGGAACATTTTGTTTCTGAGCAGCCACTGGAAATTTGGGGGGAGTTGGTCCAGGGGGGGCCGAGAAAAAAGGGGGGTCCCAAAACGTGTTTTTAACATTGAGTTTTCCATAGGGCGGTTAGCCTCACTTTTAGCCCGAACGGCTGAATGGATTTGCACGAAACTTGGCAAAATATTAGGGACTGATAGCCCGATGTGCCTTTTGTAGGTCTCAATATATGTGCTCCAGTGGATTTTGAGAAATTAACGTTTAAAAAAAGATATATATCTGTAAGCGCGCTCTGGGCAGCGCTCCGGTCCGCGGACCTTAAGCGTACCGGAACTTCGCGTAGCTAAGCTGATTGGCTCTCCGGTGTCTGTCAACATTCTAAACAGTCCGGAGCGGCCGCCATCTTGTCTCTCGGTAGGATTGAGAGACAAGAGGAGGCCAAAACAAAGGGGGAAATAACTATAAGGGGGCATAGTAGATCCTCCCTGACCCCCTAGGTTTGATGTGGAGGCTTTAAAGGGGCCCCGCGAAGCAAAAAAAAATAATTTTTTTTTGTTTTTTTTCGTGGTTAGCGCCCGGTACGCGAACCGGGAAGCGTTCTGGGGAGCGTATCACAATGAAAAATGAATGATAGACTTTTCAAATGCTGTATGTTAATTGATTGTTGGTTTTGTTGATTATTTTTTTTTTTTTTAAGTTTTTTTTATTGTGTTTCATAATTTAATAAACTTTCTAACATTTCATTGTCAGAAATTTCATAATCATGGAATATAGATTGTAGTCTCTGAGGTTGTAAAATGTCCTCATTTGCAAGGAGGTTATCTACTGCTTGTACACATTGCAGTAGTTCTTGGTCCCAAGATTCATCCATAAATTCAATCTCATTTGGATCAATGATTTCTGTGTTGGACTCTGGAAGGACAATTTCAAATGAAATGTTTTGTTCACTTTCCATTTTTCCTGAAATTTGCATAAAAAAAATATATATTAGTAGAGGTAGGGCACTGTTGGGATTAATTTTAGATAGGCAGTTTTTAACAGAGAATTTATCTTTGGGCAGTGTATAGTATCAGAGTGGAAGTAGGAATATAAAAAAGTGTATCTAAATTTATAAGTACTACAGAGGGATAGTATATAACTAACAGAAAAAGTTTGCCATATTAACTTAAAGTGCTCAATATACTTCAGTTTTAAAAATAACAACTTACCTTTAAAAAGAAGTTGAAGTTATTAATGAAAATTCTAATAGAAATGTACACCAGGAAGTAGTAGTCAAAATGGCTGTGTTTCCTTCTCTTCCTTTATATATATTCGGGTACATAACCAATCAAATGTCAGGTAAAAAAAGTAGAAAATGAAAGTAACATTTTAATTGGTTGTCAATTCCAACACTTCAGATGTGTTTTGTGAAGTAATTTACCTCACGGTATTTAGTGAGTTCTATAGGCTAAACGGCTAAATGGAATTCCAATCAAATTTGTGAAAATGGTAGGGATTGGTATGTAGTATGAGCTAATCTATATTTGGTGAAATTGTCTCCAGTGGCTTTTCTGTGAACTACTTTCCCACCTTTTTTGATGGTGCGCTTCCCAGGAAGCGACCCGGTACGCGAACCGGTGAGCGCCCTGGTACGCGAACCTTAAGCGTAACGGGAGTCCACCATTTTGTGTTTCGGTCGAATTATGATACAAGATGGAGGGCAAATAATGTTCAGAATAGGTAGAAGGGGGCATGGTAGACTTATCTTGACCCCCTAGGTTTTGTGAGGGTGGCTGAGGAGGCCCATATGTGCGAAAAAAAAACATTTTTTTTTTAAATTTCGCGAGGTTAGCTCCCGGTACGCGTACCGGGTAGCGCCCCAGGGAGCGTACTTTGTTGAAAATTAGTAAAAAAAGTTAGAGTAAAATAATAATTGTGAGTGATTAGATGTAGGGTAGCTCTGAGAAGAGCTTTTGGGTTTATGGTACATTTTGGTACTTATAAGTGAGTACCAATGCACATTTTTAAATTCAGAGTGAAAACTCTGTTGCCCTCATCTGAGAAGTGAACTCCATCTCCTCTGTAGATATCTTGCATGTAGTAACGCAAGTTATTGTTGTACAGGGAGCCCATTCCATGGTCTCTCATGTAAGCTGAAACAGATTTGTTTACATGCTTCCTCGACTTCTCAATTTGTGGACAAAATTGGTTTGACCACCTCCATTTCTGTCTTTGGCATATATTTGAATATACCAAGGCAGTCTGAGGAAAAAGTGCCATCAATTGCTCAAAGGTGTCCTTTAAAAGCATTTCTAGACCTACACCAGTCAAAGTGCCCAAGTCATTACCTCCACAGTGCACAATTAACAGGTCAGGTTTGGGCAAATGCATAAAGGTTTTCACCAATGGTATCAATTGGTGACATTTTAATCCTCTGTGGCCAAACCACTTAATTTCCACATCTTGTAAATTGAGGTTAGGTAAATTCCTGCTTTCAACGTACCTTTGAGCCCAGTGAATATAACTATGACCAACAATCCAGACAGAAAACATGGTGAGAGAAGGTTCTCCTGCAGTCAGATGAAGTGTGGCAATGAAATGGCAGTTGAAAAAATGTGAGTTTGAAATGAAAAAAACTGTGGAGTTTCTGTGTTCATGAAGTAGTAACAGTGATTGGTGGATTTTGATTGATGAAAACAGAAAGTTAGGGTGTAGAGATGTGTTCTTTGAAAGATGTATTTTGAGTGGTCAATAAAAAATCATTAAATGAAAGAAAGCACTGGATATGCAGGTGCACTGAGAGTTCAGAGTTCAATTGCAACATTGTTGTGTGAATTTGCAAACACCAGAGTTTCTCCAAGAGGTGGTTGCTATGGAAAATAGGCAGAAAGGGCAGAGGGGGAAGGGTTTTCATTTGAAAAAAAGTGAGGGAAGAGTTTTGATTGGGTGACATGAGAAATATGTGTGAAGAATTACACCATTTCTGTGCTTTTGATAGCTGCAGACTCTGGAGTGCATACCTTTTGCTCTGCTGAAGACAAATTGGTGTGTTTCTGAGACTGTTTTCAAACTCAAAGTATTTGCTAAGGTGAGAAAATATTTCTTTACTTTAGATAGAGAATAGTGTGCTTTAAGGAGAAAATTATGATTTATGTGGCGCAAATTGCTTGTAAATATGCTCTCACATGTGCATGGAAAATTTAGATTTTGAATGTTTTTGTTATATAGCCATGTTAAAAGTGACGCAACCATGCTGGAAAGCCAATCAAAAAATGATTTCATGTGTTTTAATGACATTTTAAGTCATTTTCTGATGTGCAGTGTTTAGAAATTATGATTTGAAAATCGTTTTTGTGGAAAAGGAATTGTTTTTAAATTCATGACAAGGATATAATGGTGTATGGTTATTTATAAGGCAATTGACTGTCCTTGATGTTATTTTTCTCATTTTAGTGTAAGACCTTTCTCTGTGGCGCAAATTGCTTGTAAATATGCTCTTACATGTGCATGAAAATTTTAATTATCAATGTTTGTGTTACATAGCCATGATAAAAGTGAACCAACCATGCAGGAAAGCCAAAAAAAAAACGCTTTCATGTGTTTCAATGACATTTTAAGTCATTTTCTCATGTGCAGTTTTTTGAAATTATGATCTGAAAATCGTTTTTGGGAAAAAGGAATTGTTTTTAAATTCATGAGAAGGACATAATGGTGTATGGTTCTTTATAAGGCAATTGACTGTCCCTGATGTTATTTTTCCCATTTTAATGTCAGACCTTTCTTTGTGGCGCAAATTGCTTGTAAATATGCTCCCACCTGTACATTGAAAATTTTGATTTTGAATGTTTATGTTACATAGCCATGTTAAAAGTGACCCTACCATGCAGGAAAGCCAATCAAAAAACGCTTTTATGTGTCTTAAGGACAATTTAAGTAATTTTCCCATGTGTAGTGTTTTGAAGTTATGATTTGAAAATCGTTTTTGAGGTAAAGGAATGTTGTTAAAATTTATGTTCGCCATATGCCCCCAAATTTCTTTTTCAGGGTTGCAGCAGGGTGTTCTTGAGACACCCCTGCACTTTTGGAATAAATTCCTAATTTGTGATGAGCAAATTGTTAATCGCAAATTGCACCTTCATTTATATGAGCCTCCTAGCCCATGGAAATGAATGGGTAATTTGCAATTAGCAATTTTCTCAAACAAATTTGGAATGGTAAAGAATCGCTATTTATTCCTTAAAATTCGCTTTTTTGGAAATGCAAAATAGTTATATGATACATATGGCGGTTGATGTCTAACAAGATAAGAAGCTTATGGATACATTTATGATGACTGGTGCAATGAAGTAGAAATCACTTACTTCATTGGTAGGCCTTTACAATAAATTATCTCCTCTGTATTCTTCATCAAGCATAACTTTAATCTGCAATCCTGAGTAGGCCTCACCTTAAACAAACCTCTGGATAGGCCACATCTTATTGTCATCCTGATTTAATCATTTATAATGCTAGGGACAGATTTATGATATGTGTATACCTCTTTTGTGCCACTTAGAAAACATTGTCCATGGGGAAATGACTTAAAATGTCATTAAGACACATGAATGTTTTTTTTTAAAACGTTTGCAATTTTTTTGGGTCACTTTCAACATGGCTATGTGTCTGAAACAGTCAAAATCTAAATTTGCAATGCACTGGTGGGAGCATATTTACAAGGAATGTGCTTCATGGGGAAAGGTCTTATAATGTAATATGGGAAAAATGACATTAGAGATACTGAAATGCCTTATAGAGAAGCATACACCATTATGTCCTTGTCATAAATTTGCAAACCATTACTTTTCCCCAAAAACGATTTTCAAATTATATTTAGAAAACAGTGCACATGTGGAAATTACTTAAAATGTCAATAATTCAAAATTTGTGATTCCTTAAATGCAATGTATCAAAAAAAAATATGTAAAAAATGATATTAAGGATTTGGAAACTACCACCAACTTCTAGTTTGTGGTAATTTGCGAATTCCTTTCAAAAAGCATTTTTAAAAAAAAAAAAAATAAAGGTCCCATATGACGCCCATACATGCCATTAGGGCATGTAGATGTAACATGTGCTCCCAAATTTCTTTTTCAGGGGTGCAGCAGGGTGTTCTTGAGATACCCCTGCACGCTTGAAAAAAATCCTATTTTGTGATGAGCTAATTGCTAATCACAACTTGCAACATTAATTCCTATGAGCCTCCTAGCCTATGGAAATGAATGGGTAATTTGCAATTAGCAATTTGCTCATTGCAAATTAGGAATAGTAAAGAATCGCTATTTATTCCTTAAAATTTGCTATTTATAATATGTAAAATATTTTGATGATACATATGGCAGTTCATCTGTAACAAGATAAGAAGCTTAGGGATAGATTTATGATGAGTGGCGCATCCCCAGGGATGTGACAGTCATCCTGCGCCACTGTTCCGCCACCCATGGTGTGCTGCATTTACAATGCGGCGCAGCATGGGGCAAAAAAGGCACAGATGCGTGACGCATCTGTGCTGTAAAGGTGGCACATTGCTGGAGTTGTATCGTAAGTGCGATGCAGCTCCAGCAAGGATCAGGGGTGCCCCATCTATACAATGCTGCGTCAAGACCTATGCCAGCTTCAAGCAGGCGCAGGGTTTTGAAGCAGCTTTCTCCTATCTGATTGTAAATGCGGCACACCATGGGTGGTAAAGCAGTGGTGCACATTAACTGGTGCATGCCTGGGGATGTGCCATTTAATATAAATCTGCACTTTAACATTTGAGTATGTGCAGGGGACACAGAGTCGTTGAGGCTTATCCAAGGTTAAGAACAGATGAGTCCTGTTCAGTGAAAAATTAGACATAGGCTTCACCTGCTCAGCATCGCTGGACATGGCTAAATAATAGCTGCAAAATGTTACTCTTGTTAAATAATTTTACTATTATAATCTGTGAGATTTGTCTCTTACTCTGCAACATCTCATTGTTGTTGTCTTTCTTTAAAGATAAAGACAACCTCAACATGAGCGACAATCTGCAATCAGTTGATTTTGACCTCATCATTGAACTTGTAATTGAAACATCAGTGGATGTTGATCCATTGGATGATTTAAATCCTGAGGATGAAGAAGAGCGTGATGAGGATGCAGATTTGTCCGAATTATATGATATAGGATGGGAAGCTGACCTGCTTGAGCCTTTGGAATTATAAACATTTATTTTTAAAATTTATAATCAATAAAAAGTAAAAAGGTAAACCGTTTAATTTAAAAATAAAGACACCTTCAAAAACAGGTTATGTGTAGTGTCTTCAATAAAATATTAAAATATGCTCATAAAATTAGATCAGATTCACATATAAAATAGCATAGGTAACATAAATATAAATCTCATTTCTTTTCTGCTATTTCTGTATTGTAAATTTGCAAGGACTAAAAAATCTTCTATTTAAAATGTCAAGTAGTGTGTTATGTTTTTGATCACTATTACTGATTTACTGTTTGATAATAATGTTTAATAACATTTTTATTATATTTTTCCTCAGATTCAACTATGCCTACAAAAATAAGAGAGATGAAGGCTGCAAAACGTCAAAGACAGCAGGAGAAAAAAAAAATGCAGCAGTCCTCTAACAAAAAGATTTCTCAAGCGATGAAGAAAGCACCGGGTAAGAGCTCTAAATATTTCATAAGAAATATTTATAATAAAAAAAATATTAGTACAGAAAATGTTTCAATCCATAACAACACAAGTAAATCAAATGGAAAGAAAAGGACAAATGAAAATGTTACTGCTAGAGCAAGAGATAAATCTGTGCATGATAGTAGAAGGAAACAACAGTTTACGGAGATTCGTAAACGAATGTTCCGTAACAGGATAATTGGCAATTTGTTAAAAAATATTAAGAAAGGTCAACAGAAATTAGTTTTTTATAGGAGAAAAAAAAAAGTTGAGAAAGTTATTGATCAGGCTTTTGAAATTAAACGTAAGTTATTTATTTTGATAATCAATAGAATTAGGAAGCTAAACAAGGCAATTTTTGATTTCAAAAGAAATAGTAGATGGAAGAGAATAGTTAATCGTAGTAATTTTTGTGAAGTTTTTTCTGGAGAATGGATACATAGTTCAAGCTGTGAGGCATTTTTTAATGAAGAGAGTTATTTCCAGGATAATGATTTGGTGCATGCAGTTGACATCAGTGGTCGTGCTTATGAAGTGAAAGATGGTTGTCCAGTTGAAAAAGAAAAACTTGTGACAACAGAGGCAGAAGAGTTGTTAGGTAATGAGGTTTTAGGAAGACGTGGTAAGGGTCCTGTGTACACCTGGAAGTGTAGTAGTATTTGCAGTGTGCGACAGGATTCCATCAATTTGCTTTGTGATTTTGTACGGTCATTTAACAAGAAAAGTTTGAAGCAGAAAATAAGGTTGTTGCAAGAATTAGATCCTTGCAGAGTGAGAGAAGTGACAGGTTTGCATGGTCATTCACTGGCTTGTCTTTCCAGGAGAGTATGCCAGAGTGTTTTTCATCATTTCAGGATGCTAGCAGTGCATCATAACAAAGTGAGGAAGTTAGTTAGACTGTTGTATTATGCTAAGAGTCCAGCAATTATGCTGAAACAATTATGCGCTGCTCTTTTGCATGGTTCTGAAATAGATGTGAAGAATATATGTGAAGAAATTGAGTTTTGTTACTTTGGAAGTAAAGAGGAGAATGTTGAAATTGAGCAAGAAGTAGAGGGTCATTTGGAAGATAGTGTACAGGTTTCCAGTACAGATAATTTCCAGAGGGAAATTGCGACGTTTGACATGAAATCAAGTGAGAGGCCTAATTTCACTTGTGTGTGTTGTAGACGCACTTATTATAAGAATCAGACTAAGTTAGTGGATTTATATGCAAAAAGTGAAAGGGAAAATAATAGTGAATGGAAGGATTTTGCAACATACTTGATGGTAGAAAATTGTTTTGATTTGGGATTGGATCAACGTGTGTGTACTTATTGTTTTAACAAATTAAAACAAAACCAGATGCCTGCTAGAGCAGTTCATAATAATCTGGAATTGGTTGAGATTCCTTCTGAATTGAAGGATTTAAATACTTATGAATCTATTTTGATTCAAAGTATCCATCCCTTTCAGGCTATTGTAAGAATGGAGCCAAAGACAGGGAAATTGCCTCCATCAGATTTACAGAGAGGATTAAAGGGAAGAGTTGTTTATTTGCCTCTAGATTTGAAGAAAAACATTAACACAATTGGAGTAGAAAAAGTGGAAGAGGAACCTCTGGTTATCTTAGTTAATGGGGTTCCGACAAAGAATAAGAAAATATGGCAAGATTTAGTAGATGTTAGGAAAGTTAAAAAGGCAACATTGTATTTGAAAAAAAATAATAAATACTATAAGAATGTATATGTTGCAGAAGAGGAAGTAAGTGAGGAAGAGGATAGCGATTTGTGTGCTGGTCAAATTGAGAAAGTAGAACCCTCTACTAGTGAGGAAATATATGAACATTATAGTGTTCATCCTTTGCATTCAAAGGAAGTCATGGGGAATGCTATTGAGTTGTTTCAAATGAAACAAGCCAAAGGGAGTCCCATTAGTGTTTGGGAGGAAAGTTTGGAAGCTCGGTGTTTCCCACAGCTTTTTCCAACAGGTCAGGGAGGAAGATATGATGAGCGACCTCATCAAATTCCTGCTTCTGAATACCGGACTTTGCGATTGTATGCAGGAGATGCTAGGTTTCGACAATGCATTCCTTATTTGTTTCATCTCCTGTTTGAAAGCGATCTGTCTGGACTGTCATATGCAGTGAACCACATCTTGAAAAGTGGTATACACATGCAAAACATCTCGGCAAGTGATTTTATGGATAAAGTGAATGTCCAAGATAGTATTTTGGAATCTCACCTGATTAATCTCATGGCGTGTCAGCGTGGTACTAATGAGTACTGGTACCGTCGTCATGGTGATTTAAAATGTATGCTGAGGAACTTAGGTACTCCCACATGGTTCCTCACTCTGAGTTGTGCCGAGTATGGCTGGGAAGACTTACTTCAATTTCTACGAGAGGCAAATGCTAACGTAGAAAACATCGAATTCAAGACACCCGGAGAACTGTGCTCTTTGGATCCAGTCAATGTATGTAGGTACTTCAATCATAGATTTGAAGCTATGATGTCTTTCATCATGAATAAGAAGAATCCACCTCTTGGAGAGGTGTTGGATTTCTTCTGGAGAAAGGAGTACCAAGCAAGAGGAGCTCCTCATATACATATGTTGCTGTGGATCAAGGATGCACCTAAATTTGGAACGGATCCAGAAGACTCAGTGATGAGTTTCATCCAACAGTATTCTACGTGTGCTGTTCCAAACGCAAAGGAGAAGAAAAGCCTAAGAGAAAAAGTTCTGCGTTTCCAAAGCCATCGATGTGGAAAGTACTGCCGTCGTAAATTCCGAAACAAAGACAAGTTCTACACCAAATGTCGTTTCGGCTTCCCACGACCGGTGATTTCTAAAGGAAGAGTAAACAGTTTGATGTCTTCGCTGCGACATAATGTGATGAAGAAATCACCTAAAAACACTTACAATTTGAAGAGGAACGAAGAGTCCAAGTATATCAACGACTACAACCCGGTGATTTTGTCCATGTGGAATGCTAACATGGATATACAGTTTGTGGCTGATAACTGTATGGCTGTGGCTCGGTATGTGACGTCGTATATCACCAAAAAAGAGAAGACAGAATTGAAGGATATGTGGGAGGACATTTCCCATGAAAAGAGCCTCAGCAAGAAGTTGTACAGTTTCAGTCTGAAGATGTTGTCGCATCGAGAAATCGGAGCGTACGAATGTTCTGACCGGTTGTCTTCAGCAAGTCTCTATGCCAAGTCCAGGAGTATCGTTTGGGCGAGTCTTGGTCTTGCTGCAACGCGTAATCGAGTTCTCAAACCTGTGCGGGAAATTGAGTATTTGGCGGAAAAGGAGCCAAACAGTACCGACATTTTGAAGACAAACATGTTGGATACATATTATCCAAATCGAAGCAGTCACCTAGAGAATGTTTGTCTGTATGAGGTTCTGCAAAATTACATGTTCAAGAGGAACATCAAAGAAGATACTGAGAAAGGAGTGTATGCTGTAATAGGAAGTGAGGGATGTCTGGTCAAGCAAAGAAAATGCCACTTGATAAACCATCGAAAATTGAGTGGCGAATCTCCTGAAAAAAAGGAGTTTTTCTATTTAGCACTTTTGCAACTTTTCAAGCCTTGGCGTGCAGAAGAGGAACTGCTTGGAGATTTCCTCTGTTACGAAGACTCTTTCAATGCCGCCAAGGAGACCATAGAATGTCCTGCTTTTCCCAAATATGTAGAAATGTTGAATGCGGAAATTGAGCAGGAAGCAACGATTGCAGCCGAGATTGCCAGAGACAGTTCTCAGGACAGTCAGAGTTCTGCTTCATTGAGTCAGGATCCACTAGGAGGACCTCTTATTGAAAATGAAGCTGCCACTGCTATGAATGAGGTGGAAAGAGCCATGGCACATGCTCAAGAGGATGCGGTTAACTTAGAAGAGTTGGAAAGGCAACTCAACGTTGAGCAGAGGAAAATATATGACGAAGTTACCATGCAAATTGATCATGGATTAAGTCATGATAAGAAAGAATGCTCATGTACGTCGTTGAAGCCTGTCCGACTGTACGTGAGTGGAGAAGCGGGAACTGGAAAAAGTTTCCTCATTAAAGCAATTTCATGCTATTTGCAGGAAAGGACAGAGTCATCACTGTCTTGTGTTGTCACTGCTCCAACTGGACTGGCAGCACATAATATTAAAGGGATTACTTTACATCGTTTACTGATGCTGCCAGTGGAGCATGACAACAAATTAGAATATCACAAGCTATCTGGAGATGCTTGTTTTGAAGTTTCAAGAATCTTGAGGAAAATGAAACTTCTTATCATTGACGAAGTAAGCATGGTTTCCAATGTCATGCTTGCCTTTGTGCATTTGAGGATGCAAGAAGTTCTCAAAACAGAGTATGATGTGTTATTCGGTGGCAAACACATCATTGTTTTTGGAGATCTTCTGCAGCTGACACCAGTGAAAGGGCAACCTGTGTTCAAAATGCTCACGCATGAAGATACCAGGAAGTGCCTAGGCAGCATTGGCAACGTCAATATATGGTTAAACTTCAATTATGCTGAACTGCATGAAAATATGCGTCAGGCAAAGGATGAAGTTTACAAGACTATTCTACAAGATGTTAGAATTGGAAAAGTGACCGAGCATGGGAAAGAAGCTTTACATGCACGATTACTGTCAAATTTATATCCAGAACAAGATGTTGTGCCTGAGAATATTTTTCAGAAAATTACTGATAAGAAATCTGGAATATGTTTGATGCCAACTCTTGCAGAATGTGCAAAATTTAACAACAAAATGTTGCATTTAGAAAAGCAAGAGATTGTGAAAGTGGAAGCTATTGATAGAGTAGAGCATATGGGATCAACAATTATTTTGTCTGAGAATCTGAAAACAAAATTGGATTCATTAGAGAAGAGTATATCTAAAACTGCAGGTTTTGAAAAGACTCTGAATGTGTGCTTGAACTGCCGTATAATTTTAAGAAGGAATTTACATGTTGAAAGAGGTCTGGTAAATGGATCAATGGGTAATGTTGTTGATTTTGTGAAATACAGAAATAGAGATGGAATTGAATTTTTAAAAATTAAATTTGATGGCATTGAGGAAGTACAGCTAATTGCTCGTTGTTCTGCTAGATTTTTGCTTGTAAAAGACTTATATGTTCGCCGTAAGCAGTTCCCTGTTTGCTTGGCATATGCGGTGACAATTCATAAATCGCAAGGTTTAAGTGTAGACACTGCATTGGTGAATATTGGCAGTTCTGTGTTCAAGGAGGGTATGGCATATGTGGCATTGTCACGAGTTAGAACTTTATCGGGATTGTACTTGATTGACTGTGATGTCAGAAACATTTGTGCAGATCTAGATTGTGTTAAGGAATACAATAGGTTAAGAAGAGAGTATGCGCCACATTTGCCTCAGTTTCCTTTGTTTGAGAAACGTCTGGTAGGCCGGAAACGAAGAAATGAGAACAATACTGGGCAGGTTGTAGCAAAAAGAAAAAAAGTGAATGAACCTAAAATTACAAGCAGAAACAAAGAGGATTCTGTTGAAGATGTTGTTGGTTTTCAGTTTGAAAACAGTTCTGGTGTCAACTGCTATGCTAATGTAGTAATGAATGTTTTGTTTTCTCTAAAAAATGTAAAAGAAGAGATTGTGGTCAATTCTGATCAAAGATTTTGCAGTTTGTTAAATTCTGTGTTAGAGAAATGTACCACTGATAGAAGAAACATAGAAAGTGTGTCTGAAATTAGAAATCTGTTAGATAGATGTTCAGGCCAAACACAATTCTCTCAAAATATTCAGCAAGATTGTCAGGAGTTTTTAATGTATATGCTTCATGTATTACATGCTGAAGGTGTAGATGTAGATCAGCTGTTTGGGCTTTCTTATCAATGGCAGCATGACTGCGAGAACTGTATGGTATCAAGTACTACTAGTGTAGACTCAGAAAGATTTGTATATTTAACTTTGCCAGACAGTAAATCAGTCTCCTTTAATAAGCTAGTAAAAGCTGCTAATCACAACATGGAGTGTAGCCAATGTAAATCTGAAATGATGTCCACATTATTTATACGAACATATGGCCAGTACATCATTTTAATGTTCCAACGATGTAGGCCTGATGGAACAAAATTGACAACTTTAATAAAAAATTTTGTAGCTTCGCAGTTGTCAATATCAGGAAGGACTTTTGTAACTACAGCAATTATATATCATGACGGCCCTTCAATATCATCAGGACATTACACAGCTTATTTAAAGTCTAGAAATGGCTGGTCATTCTGTAATGATTCTGTTGTAATTTTCAAAAAAAAATTGCCGTATGACCTTAAAAACTCTTACCTGGTGTTTTTAAAACCAAAATTTTAGGAAAATAATCTCGGGATATGATCTGTGGAATTTCAAGAAGTTCTAATGGCTCCTACACAATTTGGCCTTGAGGATAAGTGTAGTTCAGAGACATAACTTCTAATCATAGGATTGGACATCATGGACATGTATGTGCAGTTTAAATGAGTTCAGAAAAACTGTTTCTTTTCATAAGCTAATTAAAGCAGCCAATCAAAACATGGAGTAGAGGGAATGTAAGTCTGCAATGCTGTCTACTGTTTTACATTACTTTGTGATTAAAAGTGATGTAGAGAATTAAATAATTGTAGTACTCATAGAGGTAGTGTAAGTCTGCTTCATATTAAGCAGTATCAGTGTCATACGAAATGTAGAACATGACTGAGCAAGAAGGGGAAGATATTACTATTCCAGGATTGTGAAAATGATCTTCAACATTTTAATTCTGAAAGTTGCGGGAATGCCAAATGATGGGATTGGTTAACAAGAAATCCAAGAGTTATACATGGCTCTGACAAAATTTGGCCTTGTGGAATCTTGTGGTAGAGAGCAAGAAGTCATTTATTGTATGTAACATGTTTTTAAAAACGATGGAGATTTTCTTTCAGAAACTGGTGGGCTGAAAGTAATAACAGCACAAAAGAGTATAAGCTATTCATAGGACATCCTTGGACGTCATGGAAAGTAAGTTAACTTTAAGGAGTTCTGATTTTTGATTTCTGATCTTGTATGGGTTTTTTAAACACAATCATTTTGATTGTGTTTTTTTTTCCCCGCTGTTACATGATGAATACCTTCAAGTCACTGTTTTTAGTGAATTTTGATACATTCTGAGAACAGCAAAAATAAACCATTTAACATGTATAATTAATTCTGTAATGTTTCCATTTATGATGTATATGTAGAACTGTGTAGAAGGCATGGAGAAGGTGAGGCTTCTGTAAGTGTCAAAGTTGTTGCATGCAGTGCTGCACTTCTGCGTATTCTTTGATATGCTAGACTACATCTGCACAATGAGATACCTAAGCAAAGGAAACAGAAGTGATGTGATTGTGAAATGAGCAAAATAAATTGCATGTATTTCAATTACATCACCTGTGTTTCCTATCATTACGAATCACATTGTGCAGATCAAGTTTAGGTCTGTCCAGGGAAACATAGGAGGTTTGGACTTTGTTGAAGATTGCAGTGGACATGACTCACTTCATTGGTAGACCTTCACATGTATTATGTCTTCTATTCTCTTCAACAACTTGAAATTTCATCTGCAACCCTGAGTAGGCCTCACCTGAAACAAAACTCTGGATAGTAGACATCTTATTGGCATCCTGAAGCAATTATTTTAAATTTTAGTGTCTTGCGACACTTTTCTGAGAGAACAGCAATGCAAAAGATGCACCATGTTTTAAGATAGGCCTCACTTCATCTGCATCAAGATAGTGTTACTTTAAAATGTATATCTTTAGGACTGTGTAGCTTCTGTAAGTGTCAAAGTTATTGAAAAACTGTTTGTCCTTCAATCTTTGCCCTTGTCTTTTGTAATTTTTCAATACATGTTTTTATATTTTTCAAATGTTTGTTCTCTCTTTCACAGATTGAAAGTATAAAAATAAAAAGTGAGGAATTTAACGACAATTATAAGGTAAGTATTTTGTACTCTTTTCGTTACATTTCTATCACATTGAACTACTATTAGTTCCACTGCTTCATTTCTTTAATCCTCAGTTTCCTGCCTTTGCTACTTCCCTCATTCCTTTCTCTATTACCTACTTACTCAACTCCTTCCACTTTTTTCTCAGTCCCTCTCTTTTCATAGTTCCTCACTCTTGTTCACTCACTCCGTCTCTATTACTCTTAGTGTCTTTGACTGATCACTGTATCACTATTTGTTCATAATGCTTTCTCTGTGTAGTTGAAGCACACTAAGGGGCATATTATGAATGCAGCCAATAAAATTATTGCTCTTTTTATTGGCAGAAAACTGGTGCAAAAGCGGCTTTAGCGGCAGTTTTCTGCCGCTAAAGCAGCTTTAGCGACACATTTCTGCCTATAAAAGCTGCAAAACTTTTATTGCCTATGTTGATAATATGCCCCTATGTTATTTACATTAGGGCTATATTGTCCAGTATAACAATCAAAATTGCTCTCCAAAGACACCAGGCAAAGCAGACGCTCCCTCAAACAGATCACCAAGCGCAATTTACCCTACTTACAATCTAGCCTGTTCTCTGTCGAGACTTTAGCAATCTTTAGAGCACAAGATAAGATTTTTTTACATGGAAGAGCCATACGTATTGCAATTCTACTTAAGAAACAAGCATTGGCATAGACAATAGGTCTCGCCTTTGGGACCTTATACGTGTTTAGCCATGCAACAGTTAATGTTGCTGCACCAAGGATATTATGCTGCATAACTAAAGACTTAGAAGGTCCAAAAGTCGATACCTATTGGCTATGCCAATGCTTGTTTTTCTTTCACTTCGTTATCTATTTTGTTTTTCACAATTATACCATCTTCTGTCTGTTTTTTGGTAAATAGATCTATTAAATAGTATCTCTTCTTTACTACCTATAGCTGTCTTTCTTGAAACATCACTCTCTGTTTACTTTCCTTATACTTACTCTTTTTTTTTAAAAAGTTTTTTTTTTGGTTAGCTCCCGGTACGCGTACCGGGAAGCTAAACCGGAAGCGAACCAAAAGAAATAGAGCTTGCCAGAGTGCTAAACATTCTAGCAATTTTTTTGGAAAGGGAAGGTAGTTCTGAAAAGAACTTTTTTTTAAATATTTTTGTTGTTTTATATTTTTTTTGTATTTTTTGAACATTTTTTGTTTTTTTTGTATTTTTTGAACGATTTTATATTTTTTTTGGGTTTTTTTTGGGGGGGGGGGACAACAAAAAACAGGCGTTGAAAAGGGCTCAACAGGAGCAAAAAAAAATTACTGGGGGCGGTTAGGGCAATTATGATTGTCATAAGCCAGGTTGATGGCATTAATACTCATGTTACCACATGATATCAACGCACCACAGTGCATACAAGTATGTTTCATGTGCCCAAAATTCTCTTGGATGTTTGGCACAGTTTCCCGTGCCTCTGCTGGTGTCAATGATATTGACGATGTTGACCTGGCCACAGGAGTTGCTGTTGGGTTTTGTTCCATATCCCGTATTTCCGCCCGGCTGTAATTAAGTGGATGCTTCCTGGTCATGTGCCGATGCATGGTATAGTTCCCATAGCTATACTTTTTATCAGTCCCTCTTGATAATTTCTCTTTGCAGATGAGGCAGGTCACATACCTCGCATTCACTTTCTTTTGCCCTGGAGGGATTGAATAAAACTGCCAGATGAAACTGGCTTTCCTATGGGAAACCCGGGGCACCTCTTCCAAGAACTGTGGTTCTTCTCCCTCCTCTTCCTCCATTTCTTCCTCTTCCTCCTCAGTGTTGGTGATGACCTGGGGAGGTGGTCCTCTCTTCCCATGAGGAGGTGGAGGTGGTGGTGGGGGTGCACCAGCTGAAGCAAGTACTGAAGCCATTGCTCTACTATGAATAAAGGTCTTCCTCTCACAATGATGAAAGTCAGAGTGAGGAAAGAAGGAGGGGTTTTCATCATTTGGGAAAAACAATAGTTCTCAACCAATGAAAAGTGTTATTTTTAGGTCACCTGACCTAGCCTTCCATAATTATGAAACTAAAAGTGAAATGAACCAATGAAAAGCTTTATTAACAAGTCACATGACTCTAACTTTCATGTTACGCGCTGCGGAACGCTCCCCGGTTAGCTTCCGGTTCGCTGCGCTTCGCGCCTCGGTCCGCGCCCGGGGACACTTCCGGGTGCGCTAACGCAGTACGTCACAAGACGCATTTCGCGGCAACGCGATACGTCGCGCTTTCGCGCCGCGGATCGCTTCCGGGGAGTTGCGTTTCGCGCCTCGGTCCGCGCCCCGGGGCACTTCCGGGTGCGCTAACGCAGTACGTCATAAGACGCATTACGCGGCAACGCGATACCGTAACTATGTTGATTTGTTACCGGTTCGCGGACCGGATCGCGGAATCGAATTGAGCTAACGGGAAGCTTCCTGGTTCGCGGACCGGGAGCGAAACAAAAAAAATATTAAAAAAAAATTATTAATAAACATATAAAATATATTTTTGGATTTAAAGAAGAATACATTTTACAGCTGTAGATATTAGCTTTTAAAAAACCAATGAAATTCACTGAAAAAACCATAGGTTATAGACCATATATAGTTAGGAATTAGCATTTACAAAACCTTGAAAATTCACTGAAAAAACCATAGGTTATAGACCATATATAGTTAGGAATTAGCATTTAAAAAACCTTATTTTACTCACACAAAACCATTGAAATTCCATATATAGTTAGTTGCACTAACTATATATCGCGCACCCGCAATCCACTGCTGATCATGTCACATATTACATCATTCATGACATGGTCAGTGACATCACTGATGACATCACTGATGACATCTCAAATGACATCACTGATGACATCACTGATGACATCTCAAATGACATCACTGATTACATCACTGATGACATCTCATTTGACATTACTGATCACATCACTGATGACATCATTCATGTGATAATACGATGAACCTCTTCAGACTCTAATATAACCTTAGATACACTCAGTGTAAACAGACACTCATAGACTGTCACTCATCCATGAAGTTACACACACACCTAGTCAGTCATGCAAACAATCAATCACACCTCCATTTCCTTAACTATACAGTTAAACACACCTTACCTATTCAAACATATACTAAAACATATTTACTCACTTATACAATCCTGGATACAAGTTCACAATGATCCATACAGCCACTCACACATTCACTGGCTCTTATGCACAGTTATTTATATATGTCAACTCTCACATGTACTGTATTTTACATATGTACTTACTTTGACATGTAGCACTGAGATATCTATTCACTCACCAATACAGTCATGCACACAGTCAACCGCCCATACAGCTGTTTCCACATGCACTTTTGAACCCATACATCTATGCAGAGAGTCATACACCTCCCAGCCACCCATACACACTCTCAGTCTCCCATACAAATACTTGGGCAACCAATCAATAACCCATATAGTTAATCATATAGCTACTGATCAACACATGCAGCAGTTTACAGAACAACAGACATAATGATGCACAAATTAAGACAGTTTAGTCACTAACCCATGCACTCAGTGAGACACATTTAATCACTCACTCATACAGTCAGTCACGCACCTACTAAATCCTTTGTTCAGACACTTCTACATCCACTCATTCTTCAATATGTAAGACATATTTTAACTTTACAGAAACATACAGTCACTGGATGTTGTCATCAGTGATGTCATCAGTGATGTCATTTGAGATGTCATCAGTGATGTCATCAGTGATGTCATTTGAGATGTCATCAGTGATGTCATCAGTGATGTCACTGACCATGTCATGAATGATGTAATATGTGACATGATCAGCAGTGGATTGCGGGTGCGCGATATATAGTTAGTGCAACTAACTATATATGGAATTTCAATGGTTTTGTGTGAGTAAAATAAGGTTTTTTAAATGCTAATTCCTAACTATATATGGTCTATAACCTATGGTTTTTTCAGTGAATATATATATAGATAGATAGATAGATAGATAGATAGATAGATAGATAGATAGATAGATAGATAGATAGATAAAGAGAAGAGAGGGAAAGTGGTGAGGATGGCATATGTGTAGACCTATTGCTTTGACTAACTTATTTATCAAATCACAAATCCAAAGTCATGACGTGTAAGCTATCAAGCTAAGTCATGTTGAAGTATACCACATAATGCTACAAAGCAAGAAATTACTGTACCCACAAAATATAGTATAAAATTGAGGTGTAAAGTTAATGTCAGGTGACGTCAACCAATTTGAACTAGCAGATGCTACTGAGTGCCACAAAATATATACAAAAAAAATTGATGGATGGAATTCTTGAATTAATCTCAGCCACTGGTCTTTACCCTAGTCCACCGTATGTTTGCACACCATACCACCTTAGTTTGAACCCAGTTATAGGCAAATCAGTCTTGACCCCTCTCCAATAGGAACTGTACCACTAGAATTGCCAAGCCAAGTCCTCCCTGAAAAGAAACACAAGCAACCCAGGACCAGATTCGCCCGTGTAATGGGGTCATCTGCTTAGCACAGCTTGATCATGGCTGAGAGCCATGCTAACCCCATGCTGCTAGGCCAAGATGGTTATGCACAATACTCGACCTTGAGGGTGTGGAAGCCAGGCCATGCTGACAACCCCAAGTCACACACAGCCTTCCCCATGGGGTTGGCTATCTGCTGTGGTTTGATGCATACACCGGCAGCAGGGATTCAACTCGCTGGTTTCATGGCGACTCCTTAGAGGACCTGCGTCTCTAGATATATTTAATTTCTTTTCTTTAATAACTACAAAACTGCAACACTTTCAACCAGGAAGTGACTCGGTTGTACCAAGTCACAAGAAAAAACATTTAAAAAAAGAAAAGGGGGCAGGTTAGAAACACCATGGTCACCTAGGCCTCTTTAGGAGAGACCCACAGGGACCCCTAGTGGCAAAAAAGGCATTTTTAAAAAGAAATGTAAGCAGGGTTGTGGTGGGTCTGCGAATCCCACCGAAAGTTAATTAGGCTCCTGTGTAGGCTAGGTCACGTGGCCAAGTACAAATAATGATGAGGGGGCTGCACAGGCCCCCTCGCAGCACCAGGGACCACAACCATTCTCAAGGCTATATTAAATTATAATGTGTAGGGATAATTCACGCAAATGCATGAGGCCATGCAGCACCCCTGCTGCCCCAGGGACCAACACCTCCCGGGGCACACACTTTATCATAAAAAAGTGAGGGGGGCCTTTGCCATCCCGAGCAGCCTCAGGGACATCCATCTCCTGGGGGAAGAAATTAATTCACTAAGACGGTCCTTTGCCGACCTGCAGCCAGGAGACCTTCACCTTACCTGGGGCAAATTTGATCAAAGGAGCGGGGGATGCGTGGCCCCCTTCCAGGTGCCCTAGATGGCACTGGTTACCACCACCCCCAGGGCCGGCACCAGCAATGTCCCAGGGTTTTCACCCCTGGACATTGCAGTTTGCTATGGCTTGGATGGAGCACCTTATAACTGTAACATTTGGAAGAACACACCCATACACCTTTCAGGTTCATTCTAAGAGAGCACTTCAGTGAGAGAAGGTATCTGGATTTTTCTGGTGAAATTTGAAAGGCACTCGAAACAACAGAACAAGAGAACAACAAGAACAGGAGAAAACCAGGAACAGTAGGAAAACAAGGGAGTCTAGGAACTGAGGGAGTAACTGTGATCCTCTGAGCAACTACCCAGCAAAGTGACTGAATCGGATGAGTGCCTCCTGCAGTGAACACTGCGCAATGGTATCCGGCAGCACAGAGGGTTCTGTTGAATGACTGAGGGACTGCCTTCAAGCCCCCTGAATCTGTACCCAAGAATTACGTTGAGCAGGTGAGTGTTACCTATCTCCCTGCCCCATCTTGTCATGGAGACTTGAACTGTCTCCTATGGGAGGCTTATCCCTTGTGATCAAGAGAAAGAGTTGGTGCCACTTCCTCTCACCTCTCCGATGTTCTTATCGCTACTCTCTCTCTTCCCCACCAACTCATTGCTCGTCACTTCCCTGCCTCCTTGATGCATTCTGGAAATGGCCAACAGGGAGTTTGCAAGGTTTTACTTGGCAGAGGTGAGCGTGATATTCCATCCAGGCTTCTACATAGGTTTGAGCATGGAAGTATGAATTAAGCAAACATGAAAAGAGATGAAAGTCTTGGGTTATCAAGATGGGAATCGAAGATATTGATCATCTCAATCGCCTGAGTGTTGTGAAGCCCGAAAATCATACTACCATTTTAAATTGGTAAAACATAATTCAATCAGACAATTTACACAAGATGGTGCCTTCCTCCGGTGTGAACTGAAAACAAGAACACATTCTTCCCTAGAAACAAATAGAGGACTGCTACTAATAGTAATAGAAAAACCCTGCAAAACAAGCATCCATATTTAAAAGTCACATTAGTCATTGGCAGACCCTCATACTCAACCCACAGCATCTGTCCTAGACAACTAAGAATGAGCTCCTGACTAGAAGAATATTTTATTCCCCACAGCTCAAAATTATCACTAACAGAAGTCCTAACACAAGTAATATGGTCTATAATAATCACGTACTTCTTTATTTTCCTATAATTGTAGAAGGGGTTTCAAAAGCACCACCCACGAACGTTCACAATAATTTTTTTCTCCAAGTTAAGCATCACACACACCAGAAAAACACCTCAGATTTTTGGTCCCTCCCTCTTGCTTCTGCAATGCAAATGCTACCATATCCATTTACAATAATGAGATTATAATACTACAGGCCTCAAATTGAAATCTAAATTTAATCAACAAAATCTTAACCTTTCTAAAAAATGGGATTTACAACAAGTCCACCCAAAATCACCCTAATGCTCTTGATAAAACACCCACATCCTCCTCAACACACATGTCTTCTACTATCTCTGTCAACCCGCTTCTGGTCACAAGCATTACCTACCCACCCTGGCTACCACCACTCTCACTCCAGAACTTTCTTCTCAATCAGAGATTGGGAACCCTACTAGGAATAGGCGACCAAATTCATCTACTCCTTCCCCCAATAACAAAAGTAACATAGACCCTGACTTCATAGAACTTGCTCCCCCCGCTTACTCCCTCTTATCTCCCCAGGGTGCACGAATGGGAGCCCTCCAATCATTCCTTCATCGATTACCCATACATGGAACAATAATGTACACAAACCCATAAAAAATCAACCTTAAATCACTCGGATCCTCTAACCATTTCACTACCGTCCTAACTACACCACCTCCAATCACTTCCAATCTTCCTTATACATATCTATAACAAAACAGTCCAGCTAATAATGACCCCCCTCTCAACATGGCGTCCCTTATTACATCTCCCCGATACTGGACCTCCTAATGTAACCTGCTGCTTCCCGTGAACCTTATTACTGGGTAATGTGACTCAGTGAGATTGATTGTTGCCTAAAACATCTTACGGAGGATCTTCAGAGACTTAAGTCCATCACATCTAATCTGCGGCTCCCTCAACGTTCAAAAAGCAACATGATAACCAGAACTGAATCCCTCACAGACATCCCCCCTCTCCATGTCCCACACACAGCTAATCTGGGATTGGAAACTACACCTTACCCTAATGATGCTTCTCACTCAAAGAGATCAAATCAAGATATATCAAGCAATGATATCCATGTACTCTTCCTCTCTTATCAGTCCCAAAATAATTCTAACAATTCTGATCAAAATCAAATTCAAACCATCCAAGTGAACCCTTTCAGTGAACCGAGCTACAACCACAAACAAATAAACAAGATTAACTTCAAGTGCGTCATTTTGACACAGATGGCCTATCATCATAATATTAAGCAGCTGAAATGCAGTTTCCTCAATTGCAGGTTGGCAAATAAGCATGCAGCTGATATCTATGACCTCATTCGCTCACACAAGTTTGACATAGTTATCCTCAGGAAAGCGTGGTTAAAGAACTCATCTCATCCAAACATATATCTACAATTCCCAACTAGTCAAATGATCATTTGACTAGATAGACCCAAGAAAACGGGGGGTGGAATAGCATGCATCTTTCACAATACTCTTTCAGTACACCAATTGGAAACAATAGCTGTAACTACATCTTAGCATCAACATCTCATGTAACAACAAATTCATTTGTAATATACATGCCTTCTATCAATCTCCGGGTGAAAACTCTTTGTTCATTGAATAAATCGTGGTTATCATCACAATGAATGACAATCTTCAAGGACCCCAGATCTTCCTGGGTGACTTTATTCTAAATTGGTATGACCTCAATGACTACTCAGTGAATAGCCTAAAATCATTCCTATTAAACCATGAGTTGTCCCAAATTTGTGACAAGCCAACACACAACAAGGGTGAGACTCTAGACCTCATCTTCTCAAAGACGGACACTAATTCCGTAGAGTCTATTGGCCCCATGACTGAACAGACAATTGTCGCATCACCTTCCTCATCAATGTAAAGACGAATACAAAGAATGGCCAGCTGAAGAAAATAAAACATTGTAAAAGGAATCGTAATATAAACCACAATGAACTAACTACTCTATGCAATAACACCTTGATCCCACAGACCAACATGGATGATGTCAATGACCTCACCGATTTCTACAATACTTCCATATTGGAAATCATGGACTCCCTTGAGCCCCATCAACAGAAAAATATTTCCAATAAAAACTCAAAGCCCTGATTCATCGACTACTTGAACACAGAAAGATGAAAACTAACAGCAGAAAGAGCTTGGAGATTCTCCTCACCCTTGGAATTGCAAAAAAGAATAAGACAAATGAAAGCTACATTTTTTAGCACACAGCTTGACCAAGCCAGAAATAGACCTAAAAATAATTTGAACTAGCCACGCAGCAATCACGTAACATATCCAACTCGTTGGACTCTGGGTCCAGCACCCTTCCAAATTGTGAAAAAATGCCCACCATCTACAAGGAAAAAAACACAAAGATAGAGACAAACTTTAACTATAAAAGGAACTACTACCGGTACCCCATTCGGTTTTTATACACCTCCCAATTAATGGAAGGGGATGAACTATCATTGCAACCCCTCCAAAAACAATGCCTCTACCCAATCAGTGAACATGACATGTACAACATTCGTTCTTCCTCAAACCCATCTAACCCCTTTATGGAATCTCTACCGCCTCACATATCCAAAGAGATCAAAACCTGTGTCCTCTCCCCATGGACCAAGATTGTAAACACCTCATTACATCAAGGCACTATCCCTGACTGCCTAAAAGTAGGACAAATAAATCCCAATTTTTTTAAAAACAATGGCAGACTGCTCTGATCCAAACAACTTCTACCCCACCTCCAATATCTCTACTGTGACAAAGCTGTTAAAAAAATGTGTCCAGAGTCAACTCTGCAATCACATAGACAAATATCAACTCCTCGATCAACACCAATCAGGCTTCCATCAAGATCAAAGCACTGAATCTGCACTTACTCATATAGTTGATAACATTCTAAAAATGCTGGATCAAAATGAATCATGTCTACTAATATTGCTTGATTTATCAGCTCAACACCATCAAACACGATAATTTGTTACAGAAAAAGGGCTCGGTCAGCACACCTGAAGTAAAAGCAAATGTCATTTTCTAGACAGTATTAGATCTCCATAAATGACACAAGGTGTCAAAAGTAATGAGGCAAGTGTAGGTTCTCGAAATGTCCATATCAATAATTACACATTCTGTAAATACAGAGATCCAAAGCAGGTAGTAATCTTCAAATTCTTTATTCCAAAGTTCATTAAACACAAGTACTTCTCAGCTCACAACGCCAACACGTGTTTCGTCTCAATCCTGAGACTTTTTCAAGGCCCTTAGTATCGACAATACACCTGGTCACCCGATGGTGCAAAAGTCACCACATGGGACTTAAAAAGGCCTGGTCCGTGTATGATATCCCGACAAAGTCACCTAGATAATATGTGGACTAGGTGACATGGATGTAGCTGAAACACGATAATCTATTGAACATACTGGAACAAAGGATGGGCTTATCAGGGGTTGTATTACAATGGTTATCTCCATTCCTCCAAAACAGATCCCTAAGACTCAACATGTATCAATCTCTGGCTAAGTCCCACACAATCACTCTTGGTGTTCCTCAATGATCAGCTATCTCATCCATTCTCTTTCACCTATTCCTGGAACCACTGTCTTTCCTCCTACCATACGTACGCTGGTGACACTCAGATGTATCTCAAATTTGCCTCCCCAGAGGACATTATATCCCTCAATTCCATCTTACAAAATATACTCTTCAGACTCACGGTTAACCATCTCAAACTCAATGCTGCCAAAACTGAATTTCTTCTCATCTGACCCCCAAACTAAAGCCCCAAGATTCATCTATGGTTGAAACATCTTACAGCCCTTAAATGCTCTTCCCACATCAGAGACTCTTCCAGATCTTTTGGTATTACATTAGACAGACACCTAAATATGCATGATCACACCAGTGCAACCACCAAAGGAACAAACTACCAATTGAGCATTCCGTGGAAAGATAAACCCTACCTGCCACATGAAGACCTAAAACAAGTGATCCAAGCTCTAGTATTACTCAGACTGGAGTATGGTAGTGCCATACTAAGTGGCTTATCCCAATACAAATTGGCCCCTCTATGAACATCCTCAATGCAGCAGCCATACTTGTCCTCAGAACAAAAAGAAACGCACTCATCTCACCGGCTCTAAAATCCTTAAACTGGCTATTGTACAAAGGAAGAATCCAACTGAAAATTGCTTGCATGAAGCATAAAGCATTAGATTTCAATACCCCCATTATCTGGCTCAAAAGCAAGAAAAATCATGGGGCAGCAAGTCTTCATGAAGTACACTCACCCTACTTCTGAAACCCCAACAAACCCACAAAAAGAAAACAGGCACTAGAGCATTTTTGGTTATTGCACCCAAGATATGAAACTCTCTACCACTGGATGTGCACCTAATCTCCTCTACCTTCTCCTTTGAAAAAGAAGCCACATCTTTTCTACTGAATACGTTTTTTCACCCTAAGACAATATATCAGCGAAATTGAAAATGTATAGCTACCAAACTCTTATGGGGATTGACCTTCCCATTACTGACTTTTTCAAGACCAATCCTTGCTATCCCATTAAGTGTTACTCTACTTCTTGTCATGTCAAGCGCTCTGATACCAACAAGGGTCTTGTTTGTGCTATACAAAACTTTATAAATGAAATAAACTGCATTCTGAAGACTTTGAAGATGAGGGTCTTCCACAGGAAAAAAGTAGCACTGCATACAAGTTCTTTACAGTTCCTGTTAGAGAAAACAAAACTGCAGCAAAGATTGTGCACGGCGCAATTTAGGAGAAGAAGTTATCAAGATGTACAAATGAAAAATGCTCTACCATGTGAAAACTTTCCAAAACAGTCCTTTAAAAGCTATGAAGAGGCAATGAGAGGATGAACATCCATCGACATCTTAAGAAAGTGTATCAACAACTGGACAAAGAGTGCCTTCTGAAGTTCAACAACAGTCTCAAGACATCCCACCTGATTGCAGTCGGAAGGCCACTCATTGTATGGACTGTGGAGTTGTGGTTAGTGCTGGTGATCAGAGTATAACATCTTTCAGTAAAAGTTGCAAGACTCACAAATGTTGATTTTGTCTTTTTGTCCTTACAGTATTCTCATGTTTTGAATTTCTTCAAGTTTTTCACTCCCAATTGCAGTTAATTGTTACTTCAAAAAAACAACTAATATGTTGAAAAATCAAAAACATAACTCCCCCCAAATTTCTTTTACAATTGTAAAAAAAAACGAATGCGTGAATAAATGTGTGAGTAAGTATGTGTATACTGTGTGCATTAGTGAATGACTTGATGAGTGGAGTATTGAAGGATGAATGGATGCGAGAGTGGTACATGGATAATGGAATGCGTGTATGGGTAGTGCCTGGGTGAATAGATGAGTGCATGTGAAGCACCCGAGGGAATGGATGACTACACAAATAGTACCTGAGTGAATGGATGAGTGCATGGGTAGTTCAAGAGTGATTGAATATGTGCATGGTTAGTGTCTGGGTGATTGCATAGTGTACAGGTAGTGCCTGAGTGAATGGATGAGTACATGGGTAGTGTCTGGGTGAATAGATGAGTGTAAAGGTAATGCCTGGGTGATTTGATATGTGAAGGTTAGTGCCTGGGTGAATGGATGAGTGCATAGGCAGTGCATGAGTGAATGGATGAGTGTAAGGGTAGTGCCTGGGTCATTGGATGAGTGCATGGGTATTGCCCGAGTGAATTAATGACAGTATTTGTAGTACCTGAGTGAATGGATGAGTGCAAGGGTAGTGCTTGTGTGATTGTATGAGTGTATGGGTAGTACCTGAGTGACTGGATGAGTGCATGGGTACTGCCTGGGTGACTGGATGTGTGCAAGAGAAGCACCTGGGTGATTGAATGAGTGCATGGGTACCTCCTCATCGAATGGATGACTGAAAGGGTAGTGCCTGGGTGAATGGATGCATGCGTGAGTACTGCTTGGGAAATTGGATTAGTGCATTAGTAGTGCTGGTTCAATGGATGTGTGCATGGGTAGTGTCTGGATGGATGGTTGACTGCATGGGTAGTACCTAAGTGAATGGATGAGTGTAAGGGTATTGTCTGGGTGGTGGGGTGAATGCATTGATAATACTTGGGTGATTTATTGAGTGCCTTAAGAGTGCCTGGGTGATTGGATGAGTGCATGGGTACTACCTGTGTGACAGGATGAGTGCAGGAGTAGCATCTGGGTGATTGGAATAGTGCATGGATAGCACCTCATTGAATGGATAAGTGCATAGGTAGTGCCTGGTTGATAGCATGACTGCATGGATAGTACCTGAGTAAATGGATGAATGTATTGGTACCGATTGGATAATTTAATTAGGGCATGGGCAGTGTCTAGTTGATTGTCTGAGTATGTGGGTAGCACCTCGGTGACTGGATGAGTCAAGAGTAGCACCTGGGTGATTAGATGAATGCATGGATAGTGCATGGCTGATTGGGTGAGTACATAGATATTGCCTGTGTACATTTATGAGTGCACGGTTACTGCCTGAGTGAATGGATGAGTGCATGGGTGAGTAGATGAGTGCATCGGTTGTGTCTCAATGAATGAATGAGTGCAAGGGTTATGCCAGCGTGATTGGATGAGTGCATGGGTAGTGCCAGCATGATTTGATAAGAGTATGGGTAGTGCCTGGGTGATTGGATGAGTGCATAGGTACTGCATTTGTTATTGGATGACTGCATCAACAGTGCCTGAGTGAATGGATGAGTGCATGATAACTACCTGAGTGAATGGATGAGTGCATAGGTAGTGACTGAGTAAATGGTTAGTGTCTGGGTGATTGGATGAATGCAAAGGTACTGTATTGGTGATTAGATATGTGCATGGGTAGAGCCTGGTTTATTGCATGACTGCATGGGTAGTGTCTAAGTAAATGGATGCGTGCATGACAACTCTCTGAGTGAATGGATGAGTGCATAGGTAGTGCCTGAGTCAATGGATGAGTGCAAAGTTAGTGTCTGGGTGATTGTGTGAGTGGATGGATAGTGCCTGGGTGATTGGATGAATTTGCTTGTAGTGCCTGAGTGATTGGATGAATCAATGGGTACTGCCTCATTGAATCGATGAGAGCATGATTGGTGCCTGGGTGTGTGGAAGACTGCATGGGTAGTGCCTCAGTGAATGGATGGGGCATTAATAGTGCATGGGTGATTGGATGAGTGCATGGGTAGTGCCTAAGTGTTTCCATTAGTACATGAGTAGTGTCTAAGTGAAAAGATGACTGCCTGGTTAAATGGATGAGTGCATGCATACTGCCTGGGTGATTGTATGAGTACATGAGCAGTGCCTGTTTGAATGCATGACTGCATGGGCAGTACCTGAATGAATGGATGAGTGCAGGGGTACTGCTTGGATGATTAGAATAGTGCATGGGAAGGGCTGGTTGATTGTATGAGTGTGTGGGTAGTGTCTGATTAAATGGATGAGTAGAAGGGTAGTGCCTGGGTGATTGGATGAGTGCATGGATAGTGCCTAGGTGATTGGGTGAGTGCATAGATAGTGCCTGAGTGAATGAGTGCATGAAAACTGATTGGGTGGTATGATTAGGGCATCGGTAGTGCATAGTTGGTTGCATGAGTGCATGGACAATGACTGAGTGACTGGATGAGTGCAAGAGTAGCAGCTAGGTGATTGGATGAGAGCCTACATAGTGCCTGGGTGATTGGATGAGTGCAGGGATAGTGCCTGGGTGAATGGATGAGTGTATGGGTACTGCTTGGGTGATTGGATTAGTGCATGAGTAATGCATGGTTGATTGGATGTGTGCATGGATAGTGCCTGGGTAGATGGTTGACTGCATGGGCGGTGCCTAAGTGAATGGACGAGTATAAGGATAGTGCCTGGATGATTGGGTGAGTGCTTGGATATTGCCTGGTTGATTGGATGAGTACACAGATACTGCCTGTCTGGCAGGATGAGTGCAAGTGTAGCACCTTGGTGAGTGGATGAGTGAATAGATTGCACTTTATTGAATGGATGAGTGCATTGTAGTACCTTGTTGATTGCATGACTGCATGGGTAGTACCTGAGTGGATGGATGAGTGTATTGGTACTGATTTGGTGATTGATGTAGTGCATTGGTACTGTCTAGTTGATTGTCTGAGTTCATGGGTAGCACCTGGGTGACTGAATGAGTCAAGAGTAGCACCTGGGTGATTGGATGAGTATATGGATAGTGCATGGCTGATTGGATGAGTGCATGGATATTGCCTTGGTAAATTGATGAGTGCATGGATACTGCCTGAGTGATGGATGAGTGCATGAGTAGTGCCTGGGTGAGTGAATGAGTGCATAGGTAGTGCCTCAGTGGATAAATAAGTGCAAGGGTTTTGCCTGCAGTGGATACATGAGTGCAAGGGTTTTGCCTGGGTGATCAAATGAGTGCATGGGTAGTGCCAGCATGATTGGAAAAGAGTTTGGGTTGTGCCTAAGTGATAGGATGAGGGCATAACAACTGTATGACTGAATAGATGCGTGCATGTGTAGTACCTGAGTGAATGGATTAATACATGGCAACTACCTGAGTGAATGGATGAGTGCATAGGTAGTGCCTGAGTGAATGGATGAGTACAAGGTTAGTGTCTGTGTGAGTGCATGGACAGTGCCTGCTTGATTAGATGAGTGTATGGGTAGTGCATGAGTGACTGGATGACTATGTGGGTACTGCCAGGGTGATTGAATGTGTGCAAGAGTAGTGCCTTCATGAATGTATTATATTAGTGCAAGAGTAGTGTCTAAGTGACTGGATGAGTGCCAGGGTAGTGGCAGGGTAATTGGATGAGTGCAAGGGTACTGCCTGGGTGATTGTATGAGTGCATGGGTAGTGTCTGGTCGATTGCATGACTGCATGGGTAGTCCCTGAATGAATGGAAGAGTGCATGGGTACTGCTTGAGTGATTGGGTTAGTGCAAGGGTAGTGCTTGTTTGATTGCATGAGTAGTGTCTGATTAAACGCTTAGGTAAATGGGTGAGTGTATGGATAGTGCCTGAGTGAATGAGTGCATGAGTTCTGCTTGGGTGGTATGATTAGGGCATGGGTAGTGCCTGGTAGATTGCATGAGTGTGTGGACAGACCATGGGTGACTGAGAATGCAAGGGTTGAGCCTGGGTGATTGGATGAGAGCCTAGGTAGCACCTCATTGAATGGATGAGTGCCATGGTACTGCCTGAGTGATTAGATTAGTGCAAGGGTAATGCCTGTTTGATTGCATGACTGCATGGGTAGTGCCTGAGTAAATGGATGAGTGCTTGGGTTCTGCTTGGGTGAATGCATTACTGCATGGGGAATATATGACATTACAATTCATACCCTTACAACACAAAAACCATTACATTGCATGTTTTTACAATGAATACTATCACAATGCATATACATTGAGATACATTAAAACAGCCGTTACAACGTATTCCATTACAATGCATACTATTTTTGCTTTTATGAATTAGTCTTTTTATTTTGTACCCTTTCCCAGGGACGGAATGAAATGGAGATAGGGGGATATTAATAATACACAGGTATTAATTTTAATATGTGTGTACTTTTAAAGTATCTTTCCATTAATATGCTTTAGTATTAATTAAAACATCAAAAAAAGGTTAAAAAAGATGGAAGAAAAAGCAAACGTTTTAAAGATTTTACAAAGAACAAACACACTACTCTCAGAGCCAAAAATAGATTAAACATACAATCTTCTTCGAAGAAGATAATCATAAGTCCTAAAACTATTTTTAATATACTCCCTGTGCCAGCAACTACACAAAATAGCTGACATTCTGAGAAGGAACGTTTAAACAAACATTTTTACCCATGACAAAATAAATATACATTCTGTCAGGTTGTGAATCTTGCAAAATTACTGTTTCCAATACATATTTTCTGTTAAATTATTGTTTACCCTCAAAAATTGTATAAAAGTAGCCGACCACCTTTTTGTGCTGATTTCTGAGGTGATCACACACAGCAGGAGTAGTAGGAGAATATTGCCATTTGACAAACTGAACACTGCCTTCTACAGACTGAAGTAAGTGTACTTTTACAATAAAACAGCATCAAAATCTTGACACATGAATCACAAAAACTCACAATATAATTTTACTTTAATTTACAGGCTTTACACATTTTGAAAAGCAGCCAGCAATCTGAAACATATATATTCAACAAAATATCTTAACATTAAAAACTAAGTGATCGAATGAATAAAATTTATGTAGATTTAAAAAAGCCATAAGGTTGAAAACAAAATTACATTTATTAACAGATTTTGGACCTATAACAACTCCAAATACCTAGCAGGAAGAACCTAACCTTTACAGAATAAAATATAAGTAAAATGTTAACAATAATCTGAACGTACAAAAAAAAAATTTGATCCCAGAAATAAAACATTCGCAGAAAAAGATCAGAATTATTTTAAGACTATTTCAAATTTAAGAACTTCATGTTTTAAACTCAGGAAACAGGCGGAGGGACAGAGTTGGATAATGGTGTGGGCAAATTAACTATTCCTACTCTGACAGGTGCTTGCCTCATGGAAAGTGCTGGATGGTGGTGAGGGCAAATTTACTATTCCTACTCCGGCCTGTGTATGTCTCAGGGAAAGTGCTGGATGGTGTCAGGGTGCAAATTTACTATTCCTATTCCAACCTGTGCTTGCCTCAGAAAAAGTGCTGGATGCTGGGGGGGGGGGGGTTACTATTCCTCCTCCGACCTGTGCTGGCTACTGGGAAAGTGCTGGATGGTGGTGGGGACAAATGTAATATTCCTACTCTGACCTGTGCTTGCCTCAGGGAATGTGTTGGATGGTGATAGGGGCAAATGTAATATTCCTACTCCAACCTGTTCTGGCCACAGGGAAAGTACTGAATGTTGGTTGGGACAAATTTACTATTCCCACTTGGACCTGTGCATTTCTCAGGGAAAGTGCTGGCTGGTGGTGGGGGCAAATTTACTATAACTAATCCGACCTGTGCATGCCTCAGGAAAAGTGTTGGATGGTGGTAGGGCAAATTTACTATTCCTACTCTGACCTGTGTTGACCTCAGAGAAAGTGTTGGATGGTGGTGGAGGCAAATGTACTATTCCTACTCTGACCTGTGCTGGCCACAGGGAAAGTGTTGGATGGTGATGAGGCAAATGTACTATTCCTACTCTAACAGGTGCTTGCCTCAGGAAAAGTGTTGGATGGTGGTGGGGTAAATATTCTATTCCTACTCCGACAGGTGCTGGCCTCAGGGAAAGTGTTGCTTGGTGGTGGAAGAAAATGTACTATTCCTAATCCAACATGTACTAGTCACAGGGAACATGCTGGATGGTGGTGGGGACACATGTACTATTCCTACTCCTACCTGTACTTGCCTTGGGAAAAGTGCTGGATGGTGGTGGGGGCAAATGTCCTATTCCTACTCAGACATATGCCGGCCTCAGGGAAAGGTCTGGATGTTGTTGGAAGAAAATTGATTCTACATAATGTAAAAAGCATTTGTTTTACAGAAATTGTCCTTGTTACATTTCAATTATTTGTCAAGCATACATTCACACATTTGTATTCTCTTTTAACTTCTCAACAGATTAAACCATAAAAACCAGCAAGAATAAAGGTACACATTCCACAATGATAGTACATTCAAAAGCTCATTACCACTGATGAAGCCAAAGGATATAAAGTAAAATATTTTCAAAAACAACATTAAGCTTATTTTGCCGGTTTCAAGTACAGAATCAATTTATTGTAAAATGTATCTTTGCAATAAAAATGTGAGCCTCATAAACAACAGCACCATGTTTATTTTTTTTAAACATCAAAAACACTGATACATATTCTTGCAGGCTTATTGCAAAAAGAAAAAAACAAATAATAATACTATAAACGTTTCTCCACTTATTACAGAACCAAATAATACAAACTACCAAACAAAGCACAGTGAAGAATTGCAACAAAAATTCCTAGTAAACCAGCAAAGACACCAGGCCTTTGCAACAAGCCAACAGAAAAATCTGAAAAAGGTACCATTTACCATTCTGTAAATTCTAATCCAAATTAACCGTTCTTTTCATCCTAGTAATAAAAGCAGGACACATTTCCTACAAAACATTTTCAAAGAAATGCAATTAAAACCTTGTACAATTCAGCAAAAAATGAATGCTGTATAATAAACAATGTGTACTAACTTTTCAGCTGCAGGCCTATTAGTTTTTAAAACAACCACACTTACAATCACAAAAAATAATAATTTTTTTCTTTTTCCTCTTTCTACAAAGAATGGCAGCAAGATAATAAGCCAACTATATCCAAACAAGCTGTAGTAATAGACACAGTGGCTATGTTCATTTTAAGGAGAGATTAACTGAGCCCACGTGCCATTGGAGGTGTGTGCATTATTGCACATGCTATTGCACAGGCAGAGCCATTACTCTTGGTGACACTTTTGAAAGGGCCACCGAGCATAACTACTCTGCCTCTGCAATGGAGATAGAGGTAAGGAAGAATATAAATGAAATTAAAGCCCTGGCATCTACCTCCAATGATTCCTGAGGCTCAGTTTTGAGGGTGTTATCTTAAAATATTAGAACACATGTAGAAAGTTGTATGCCCACAATCCCCAATTATTCAGCAAAAAAACATATATTTGTATGATGGGCACAATGTTTAAATCCACACACCATCCATTTAACTAAATATGCACTATTCATGCCTACATTAATCAAACAGTAGTGCCTTTAGTGTAAGGGTTTACTCCTTGATAAACATTCCTCAACATACACTGAATTTCTATCAGTGATAAAAGCTAAAAGCATGAACAAAAGTCCTACAAAAGTGTTCATTGACTTTGAATTATCTATGTTTAACACAATGACTAAAATGTACATGGATACCCAAATTCAAGGATGTTTTTTTACTTTTCACGGGCATATTGGTGAAAAAATCTAAAAACATTCTTTGTTGAGTATTATATATCAGACAGCAACCTACAATTTAAATTAAAAAAACTGACTGCACTTTGTTTTGTTCGTCCTGAAAGTGTAAATGTATACTGCACATTGATGACTGAATCTGACTACTCTACTTCAAAAGAAGACAATTGGCACCCCTTCTAAATTACTCTGAAGACACATGGATTGGCCATCTAAGCAGCTCAGGCCTCAGGAGGAAAACACGTTTCCATGTGAAGTGGTGGAACTGCTACTCGACCTGCTTAGATGGAGGAGGTACACAAATAATGCCATAGAGGGATGGTACAAGTCCTTCAAAAAAATCTATCGGTAAACCACATCCTAACTTCTATCATTTCTTGGAAAATTTGAAGAAGGAGCAAGGTTTCCAAAAAATTAGAATTGCTCAATCATCAACTGGTAGTCTGAACCCACGAATCTCTAAAAGAACAAAAGAAATGTCCGAGAGACGATTCTGATGATTTCACACTACCTAGATAATATTGCACACAGCTTACATTTCTATTCTACACTAACTCCTAAACCACCTTAATTCAATTCAATTGGCATTTTTAAAAACATAACTACATTTGAAAAAAAGTTGGGTTTCTTACCTTCAGTTGTCTTTTTTTCAGATCTTTGACTTATGTACAATGCAGCATTTCACCAAGATCCTTGAGCAACCCTTTAAACAATTGCAAATAATCCATAATCCATTAAATAACGCATCACCTGAATTAAACTAACCAAAAAGGGCACAGTTCGGCAAAGCCATACTTCTACAGCAAAAAATTAAACTGTAAATTATACTGTGCACACCTACAAAAACACACACAAAAAATCCAAAAAGATTTTATTGATACAATCCTATCTTGCTTGAATTCATGTTTAAAAAAAACATGAAAAAGTAGTTACGTTTAAAAAAAATCACAACTTACTTGTTTTGTTTAATAGAATAAATATTCAATCTTTTAAAATTAATTCTATTAAGCAGAAAGTGTCACAAAACCAATCAAACTGACGTGGGCCTACAACTGCTACCTGTTTTGGAAGAGATTTTTTAGTTAAACACGCAATACCATCAAAATACACCTTTCCTAGTTCTTACTACCTTCCTCCTCTCACCTTACAATACACTTTACCACCTTTAATCAATTTTTAATAATTTCAATTCGCCTTACCTGGACGCAGCTCTCCCTTGCATCTGAACCAGGCCCCGACAAACCTCGCAATGACAAAACTTACGTATATGCGGCAACGTCTTCTCTTTCCGTAAAAAGGACAATTTCACCCATTGACCTCAATGGGAAACTGTGGGAAAACCTACAACGAAATTAAAAAATACATGTTACATTAAATACAAAAACCTATAATTAGTTAAAAAAATATTGCTAATAAAATATTTTACAACATTTCTTGCATATTTATTTATTCTGTTATATATTTCTAAAAAATAAAATACAAATATATACAATACTATTAATGATTCTATTGATTTTTTTTTTTAAATATTACATTTTTTAAATTCACTCCTACAGATTTTATATGTCAATTTATGCATACCCATGTTGAACAATTGTGCTCTATTCATTTATAGAAATATTATATTTTACTTTAAAATAATTTTTATATAAAAAAAGTAAGTTAAAACATTTAAATTATAAATCACATTTTTCCCTTTACATCAAATCACCACCCAACCCAAAATCACCCTGATTTTATCTGCACATTACTTATATTTTTTTGATAATTAAATGATAAACAATTAAAAAACATATACATAAAATAATAAATAATACTCAAGTATTACATTTAATACCAGATTAATAATACATCCCCCTGCCCAAAACCCCTGTTTCCCTTGCATCCCATCCCAGAGGATAGGTGCAAATGCCTTAGTAAAAATCATGAATGTAAAAAAAAAAAATAACTATTAGTAAATCTAATTATCAATTAATACTCTTGAACTTTAATACTCCCCCACCCAAAACAACTATTCCACTGACTTTTGAAGCAAAATACTTTTAAATGGATTTAGAAATTAACTAGCAGTAAAACTAATGGACCAATTCACAGAACTAATCTGAGACAAAATCCTAAACGTATTACTTATGGTATTCACAGGAGGCACTTACCATTTTTGGTATTCACAGAAGTCACTTACGACGTTATGTCTGCACTCAGGCAGGAATTTCAGCACTCTGGCCGGACTTTCCACATCTGGAGTGGAAATCCAGCATTTGCTGGAATTTCTACTCCCGGGCCATAATCTCCACTTCCGGGCTGTAATACCCGCACTCTGGCCAGTTGATCATTTTCGTCAATGCTAAACACCTGGTCAAGTGACTACTATCACCCACCATGCATCAGTTCACACACTGCAGCCCAACAGCCAATCCCAGTCCTGAAGCATAGCATATATGAAAGCAGAGCAGACACACACATACTCTTTCAACATGTTGCTGAATGTGTTTGTTGCTTTGCCCCTTGCAATGCAGAAAGAAGACTTCAGGAGGAGGAGGGGAGGGAGAAGAGGAGGGTAGAGAGGATCTTCAGACAAAGGATCAACCTATTTGAGATGTCTAGCCAAGATGTCAGGGCCAGATACCGTTTCCCTCCAGAAGTCATCTTAGAGATGGTATGTGAGTGGGTGCAGGAACTTGACTCTGTGACCCGGAGCTCCCATGCCATTCCAGCATATCTCAAGATACTTTCTGCTCTCCAATTCTGTGCTACGGGGTCGTTCTTTAGGGTCTCAAGTAAACTTGCTTGCATTTCTCAGGCAAGCAAATCGCAGTGCTTGCATCAATGCAAGAGCCCATGAACACATGCAAATGCCCCATACATGGGACATGAGACAAAGGACAGGTAGAGATTTCTATCTCATTTCTCACTTCCCACGTGTGCTGGGTGAAATTGAATATACCGATTTGTGGCCCTTCAGCCACCCCGCCGCATTGCATACAACTTCTGCAACAGACAGCGATGACAGTCCATAAATGTGCCAGCTGTCTGCAATGCTAGGGGAAGATTTATTAATGAGCATGCAGTGTTTCCAGGCAGTACCCATGACAGCTTTGTATTCCACATGTCACCTCTTGCCCGGCGGATGGCTGCAGGAGAATTTGGCAACATGAGGCTACTGGGTAAGTACCAAGCACTCAAAATGAGGGATATGTGTAAAAGAAATGTATGAATGCCACCTTTACATTAACAACCATTGTACAATAACAATCATCAAGCAACGTACACACTCTCAACAAACACTGCATCTACCAAAGTATAGATCATGTTCTGTGTAAATTAAATAGGGAAATGTAACCAATTGCCCTTTCTTCCCTCCTCAGCCAATGCAGGGTATGCACTCTCCCGACAACTCCAGACATCCAACCACTTTACCTCAGCGTAGGTACAATGTGGGAACACATATTAACTTGAGTCATCATAGAGCAAACTTTTGGTCTGTTGAAGTTGCTATTCTGATGTCTTGACCGTACAGGGAGTGTGCTAATACCCTGAAGTTTTATGCAAGATCATATTAGCCTGTTTTGTTTTGCACAATATAGCTTTAACGCATTGCTTACAAATACCTCCTGTACCTTGGATAGCTATGAATCTGGGAAATCGGGCCATTGCACATAACAGAGATCAGGGTATGCAAGTCTGTGATCAGCTGGTTGCCACATTTTTCACATGAGCAACCTGTTGTGTCATGGACAAAATGTGTTTTGCAGTCTGTTGTCAATGATGAAAGTTGGATAATTACGACTTTGTGCAAAACATACAACTACTTTGCAAGTCACACTAACTGCATGTAAACTACAGCTGTGTGACCATGTCAGCAATCAGTGTAGTGGATGTCCCTACGGAGTCTATTGACTCAGAGCAAAAGATGTTCATGTTCTGAGAGCCCTTCCCGACCATATGAGGATGAGTTTCTGAATCGCAAAAGGTCCTAACTATTGCATTGTCAGAGTTTTTGTCCCCAACAGATTTGACTCCCCCACAAATGATGGGCTAACAACATGAGTAAATATGTTATGGGTGAATCTGGCACTATGTGTCTGGGAAATACAGCACTGCTTCACCCCAATTTTCCGTAACACAACAGATAACTCTTGTGTTGAGCACTAAATATGGACTAAATGTACCGTAATGTAAAGGAGGAAAAAACTAAACTGGGGTTGGATTTTGTGTCAGCCCCCCCTTGTCCCAGCCCAAATCTCATTAAATGGTCTGTTCTCCCTTTTGTTTCATGTCTATGATTTTCTCTTACACTGTAATTTTAGGTTTCTCCGCTACAGAACAACAGGTTGGCAGTGGATTTGATCTGTGATTGTGGATGAATCAGAATGAATACAAAATGGCTGTCATTTACTTATGGTGATGCATTTCCTTTCTCCAACTTCTTGTATATCATTTCCTGCATGAAATAATGAGTTCCGGTTCAATTTCAAAGGTTAAGGCCCGAAAATTGAATTTCCGGTAGTGGAGCATTTACCTCACATGCGGACCCGATGCTCCACAACCTTATTGGGCTATAACCTCTGAAGTTGAACCAGAACTCAGTATTTCAGGGTGCGTATGAGGGTGCGTATGAGAGGCCAATGGCTATTCGATGCTGTGATTTACATTGCATTCCCTGAGTCTGGGTTCTGATTGAGACAGACCAACAAGTGCCATGGAGTCAAATAAGACTTTGAGATCCTTGCCTCACTCTTAAGTGTTTCTAATTTTGCCAAGTGTGTCCACAGACATGTCCTACCCTCAGGGGCTTGTATGCCAATGTTTCATGTACAGGTAGCTGTAACAACAATCCATTACTGTTCACCAGCACTACCTGATCCGTTTCTGAAGCCAATATGTGGCACTGGATTGTCAGCTGCTTTTGTGAGGGAATATCAAAAGCTTAGACTCACAACTTAGCAAACCTAATAGCCTAGAGCCTATATGGATGTGAGACTCAAAATCGGCATTTGTGTTAATGTTTACCCCTAACCGTTGTACCACACTGCTTCCCCCGTACTCCTCGTGTGTCTCAACCCCGTGTGGTGCTTGGTACTGCACGGGCAGCCAGGAGCCTGCATCGGACTCAGAGGATCTGGACATTGTGGTACTCAGAGGATGACCAGAAAGAGACTTGACCTGTTGGACAGAATTTTCTTTGTGGACAATTAGTTACTTTTCCCCTTGTAAATGGACTGGTTCCCCTGATGCTCCCTGATGTGTTATGTTGCCACACCCCAATCCAAGTTTCCTTCTCCTTCTGTAGTAAAAACATCATTTTTTTTCCTTTCTACCTTCCAAACAGGCTGTTGTTGTCTCATCCCACACTTTTGTTTACTTAAAATCGTATTTTGAATCATACTTTCGCTATCTTGTTTAACATAATTGTGAATGTCTTGTACAAAGTTTCAGGAGTCATCTGCTCTGCACATTATGGCTTGTTGCAATGATGGTGTTACACTGTACATATGTCCTCACATCTCCAGGCCACCAAAATTGGTATGCATTTGCCTATCAGGACATGATACGCAACAGTCTTGGCTTGTGAAGAGAATTGCTTTTTATTTACACATATTCTCACTGGTCAAAATGTTTTTGTAATGTGATCAATGGGGATTGTGCTTGCTACATTGCAATTTCGGAGGTGAGGATCACTGTGAGGGATCATGTCTGGGTTGTCACGGATGTGCAGGTGGGTGTTGTGCATGTGTTTGTAGGGGTGAAATACATCTGCAGGAGCCGATGGTGCATCTACAATTTGTGTTTGTGCATGGACAGCTGGTTTTGGAGGTGTTGGTAGAGCCTGTTCAGGGGATGGTGGTAGATACACAGGTGGTGTGAGTGCCTGTTCAGCGTATGTTGTGGGTGTGTACCCTTGCTGTGGTCCTGTGCAGTTTGTGGTACAGGTGTGTGGGTGTGATGTGCTGCAGGCAGATGTGATGGCTTCCCTCACTGCATTGACCATGAAGGGAGAATTTGGATCACTTCATCATGCCCTCCATCATCTGCATAGCCAAGGCATGATGTCTTAAAATCTCTTCCCTTTCGATGGATATCATGTCTCTGATATTCTTGGACATGTCTTTGCCAAGATGTTTCCATCCTATCCAAAACGTGGGTCAGTCTGTCTACCACCAGAGGAATTTGGTGCATGTCCTACAGGGCCTCAGACATGTCTGACAGGGTAGCTCCTATGGCACGAATGTCCTGCCTCATATCTGCCTGCTGTTTCAAGAAGTCCTGCTCCCATTGGCCTCAATGTCCAGGTGCAGGCCCTCTCTGCAGGGGTCGGCCATGGATGAGACCGGCAGGTCGAACAGCAGGGGTGGAGGTGACAGGTTAAAGCCATTGGATCGGAGAATGGTGCCCAGGGCATACTTGCAGCACAACAGGGTTGGTACTTCCCTCAGCTGGTGGAGAGGATGCCTGGGATACACTGTATAGGGTGTAGTGTGTATGGGAACCACCACATCTATCCTGGATTTGAGGGCTGTGAGGGAGTGATGTATGTGTTGGGGTGTATGTGAGCTGTGGTTGGTTAGCCCTATGCTGGGGACAGGCACTCTTTTGTTTTGGAGGAGGCTTAGACACTTTGCTTGGTGGAGGGTATGAGGCCTTGCTAAATATGGGTGATGTGGGAATATTTCTGTCAATGGCATCAGAATCTGGATGAACAGATAGTCACAATCATGGTCCAATCCTTCACCCTCCTCAGGTACTTCCTCCTCCTCCTCTTGCACAGTACTTGCAGCTGACATTACTGCCTGGAGAAGCAGTGGATTTTCCCCTTTGATTGCCCGTCGCCATCACTGGTGGAAGGTCCATCCTCCTCGTCATCATCTTCACTGGAACACAGAGGTTGCAACAGGATAAATAATTGACCTAGTATAAGATGTGGTGCGACACAAGGGTTGGTTCTACTGTACTTTGCATCAACAGATAATGCACATGTGACCTGGTTTAGGTACATACGCCATAGCAAGAAGGTGGTAAACAGAGATGTACATTGCACAAGCAAACTCACCAGTTCTAGACACTGCTGTTTGTCCCTTTGCAATGCCCCCTGATGTTATCTGCTGAACCATGCTCCTCATTGGTTTTGTTGCCGAAGCCATCCCCGATCCAGCAGCTGGAGAGGGAAGTGACACCATTCTCAATCATCTGCATTACTAATTTACAAACAGGCACATGTGACACTTATGATATGTATGTAAATTTGTAAACACTGACTGCAGGTTCTATGCAGAAGGGGATTTTTTTATCTTTGTCACGGTTTTGTAATCCATGATAGGAAAACACTTCATGCTACAATTACCTGATGCACAGGTACGAGAAGGTTTAAAACTGCAGCAAGGATGTTTTGCATTCCCTGGCATGGTGTTGTATGCTGCACTGGTGTCATCCTGTCAGCAGCTGTGATGAGACATACATGTCCATATTAAAATACATCAGATGGTATCTATTAGCTAACTTGTATATGTCATTCTCAATGACCATTGGTAGGATATTCCTGACCAATGTGCAGCAGGTTTACCTGATGGATTTTACTTGTGGGCCCCTGCTCACATACAGCTATTGCCAGCTGTTAAATGCAGACAGCACTGACATCAATGAGATGACATATCAACAGACACATGTGTATGAGAAGGTGAATGATATTTGAAGGAAGGGGAAAAATAATCAGGCCGCCACAGCATTATATTGATTACACCCTCACTGTTAAGACTAACATGTCTCATGAGTATATTGTTGTCTGTTGACGAGTCGAAAGGAGCTGGCCAGTTTCACATTTGCACATCAATTCAAACTTTACATTGCAGAGATCATATGTGAGATGTGCAATAGTCAGGTACATTTTGTGTGTCATTTGTGCTTCCTTACCATGAAGTCACAAAGCTAATTTTGGAATGAGAGATCACACCTTTGTTATGTCCATTCTTTGAGTGTCCTCTGTTCCCATACTCCATTTCCTTTTTTTATACAATAAGTGGAGTTAGGCCCAGGGACATGTGGTTGGTTGGACCATATATATCTATGAAAAACGAATGAGTACCAGCCACACACTTTTTTCAAACCTTATGTTAAAGGAGGAAAAACAAAC
This sequence comes from Lissotriton helveticus, assembly GCF_964261635.1. NCBI lineage: Eukaryota > Metazoa > Chordata > Amphibia > Caudata > Salamandridae > Lissotriton > Lissotriton helveticus. The sequence goes on along the minus strand of NC_136068.1, from coordinate 1,895,833,289 downwards.
CAATATTACTCTTGGGTCTGTTGGGTATTTCTTACCCTTTTAATTTCTTATTTTTTCAATTTTTCAAAACGAGATTTTTATGTGTGGAAAAGGAACACACAACTTTTTAAACATTTATACATAAATACAAAACATTCTTTACATTTATATACACACTGTACAATATTTACTTGTTTTAATTAATATACACAGATCCTTGTCTAAACTTGACAAAGTGACGCTCAGTATCAGTATTAGTTCAATACATATAAATGTAGACAATCAAAAATTATTCAAAAATATATAAACCATATCTAAATTCATTGGTCTATAGATCAATTGATGTCGTATTTTATATGCCTACACGTTTCGAACCAGTTGACTTGAGTTCATAGGTTCTCTTCAGGGCTCTGTCTTTTAGTAAGTATCTGTTTATCCAGCAGCCGCCGGTCTACAGGTAAGGCGTTTTTGTTCTTTTGTCGATCTCAGTCCTTTCTTATTGTTTCGAATTCCCCAGGTTTTAGATTACATCTCTTCATGGGAAGGCGCTTTTTCTGTCTTTAAAAGGACAACCTGTTTGCGTTGTCACAGTATCATTAGCACGCTCCGCTTTTATATGATGGAGACTGTACTCCCATGTTCTATGTTCTTCTTTAGATCTTTGTTCTTTAGATAGTGCGCCGCATGTATATTCGTGTGACCTCGTTCACCCGAACCGAAATCGCGGGGGCACTCGTGTCTTTTCACCTCTGCTGTCGGCGATCCGGCGACTGCACAAACAATCTGTGGACAGTCTAAAGAAGAACATAGAACATGACTCCCTTACGTTCTTGACTAACCCTGCCACTTCTTGAAAAGTGGAAGGGGCACTTTGACAATTGCTAATTAACAGTGTTAGTTATATATGGAAGCAGTACTGGGCCCATGTTTTAAACAGTGGGAACGGGATTTGCCATTTCTAATACAAAGGATTCTGGGACTTGTGGTGCCACATACAGAGGGAAACACATGAGCCTCTGACTTACTATATGTTTATATAAACTTTTGACAACTTCCTTACTCACAATGGCAGTGCAATCATGGTGGTCTCCTCAGTTGTTAAGTTCTTCTTCCTCCTCATTTTGGATGTTCTCCAATAGCGATGAACAGCAAATGAAAACAGGAACTCTCTGTGGCAAACCCGTTCCTTGAATGCGTGCCGCTTTCATGTGGTTTGTGGTGCTGGTCTTGCAGTTAGTGTAAGTTGGCTTCAGCTAGAGCATGGTGGGGGATGGTGGGCACTTGAAATGATCATCAGCCCCAAATGCGGATATTCCGGCCCGGTTACGGAGATTCCAGCCCTGGAGCGGAAATACCGGCACATGTGCGGGATTTTCACTTGTGGTGTGGAAATTCCGGTCTAGGTGGGGAAATTCTACTCCTGGTGCAGAAATTCTGTACCGGCTGTGGAAATTCCGGCACAAGCGTGGAAATTCGTACATGAATGTGGACGTAAAGTTGGGAGTCGTAAGTGATTTCTGTGAAGACCAAAAATTAAAAATGCTTTTCAAAAGTAGTACGTTTAGGATTTTGTCTCAGATTAGTTCTGTTAATTGGATCGTAAATTTCCATTAATTCTTCAAGTATTAATATTAGTACCTGGTTATTAAGACATTCTACCACCCAAAACCCATGTTTCGAATACATCTATTCCCAAATGATATAAGCCTAAACAGTTTACAAATATATATATTATTTAAAAACAAAAAAAAATTCATTATAAATTAAAATTATTTTAATATAAATTAAAAAAAAATATTACTTGGTTAATACACTCCCCTAACCAAAACCCTTACTTCCCATACAACACATCCAAGAAGATATGTGCCAAAGAATTTGTGATAATTAAAAAAAATGACGACTAAAACTAATTTTCATTAAATACTCAAGGATTAAAATTAATATGTGAATATTACTACACTCCCCCACACAAAACCCCCATTTCCCATACATCTCGTACCAGGGAAAAATGCCATGTATATTTAATATATTTTAATGTATTAAATATTAATGTCGATTTTTTTTAAATAGCTCCTAATCTAATACTCAATTTTCTAATTTAATACTCATTGTTTTTTTAAAACAGAGTATTAATACAGTACCCAACCCAAACCTATCCATATTTAATACAATATATGATATATAAATATATTTTTTAACTAAATAAAAACATTTTTTTAACTATTTTAATATTTGTAAAATGATACTATTACTATTAAAAATAATCAAAATTAACAACTTGCCTCAATTACGATGATCACTAACCTTACACTGCATTGTAATGGTATGCGTTGTGATGGCATGCATTGTAAAGGCACATGCGTTGTAATGGCATGCGATGTAATGTCACCTGCATTGTAAAAGTTGTATTGTAAATGCATTGCGATGTAATGCCTGAGTAGTAATGGACATCTCCTGTGCATGGGTAGCGCTTGCTCGATTGAATGTGTGCATGGGTAGTGTGTGGGTAGATGGATGAGTGCATGAACAGTGCATGGGTGATTCGATGAGTGAATGGGTCCTGACTGTGTGCCAGAATGAGTGTAAGAGTAGCACCTAGGTGATTGGAAGAGTACATGCATAGTACCTTATTGAATGGATGAGTACGTGGGACGTGCCTGGTTGATTGCAGGGCTGCATGGGTAGTGCCTGAGTGGAAATGGAAATCTTTATTGTTTCAGTTAATAAAACCATACAATATCGAAAGAACTTAGGGGCAGATTTACAAGCCCCTTGCGCCACATTTACGCCGCCTTGCGTCACGCAACAGCAGCGTAAACGTGGCGCATCCCTGCGAGGCATTTACAACGTGACGCATCTAGGGAGATGCGTCACGTTATGAAGCCCAGTGCCACAATGGGGGCGTTCCCACGCAGGGTGGGCAATCCGGCGCCTGTGCGCCTCGCAAAAAGTGCCTGTGTGAAATCTACAAGATTTCATGCAGGCACTTCCACGACGCTGCTACGTCAATTCCTTACGCCTGCTTGAAGCAGGCGTAAGGAGTGACGCAGCATGTTAAGTATTGAGCGGCCCTGAGCATTGCTGGAGTTGCGTTGTGCTTGCGACGTGACTCCAGCGATGCGCCGCCCTTACGTCACGAGACGCGCATCTCTGCTGATATGCAGAGATGCGCCAGAACTCGTAAATATGCCCCTTGAAGGCTGACTGAAAGGATGAGGATACCAGTACTGATTGGGTGATTGAATTAGTGCATGGGTAGTGTCTAGTTGATTCTATGACTGCGTGGGTTAGACCTGGGCGACTGAATAAGTCAAGAGTAGCACCTGGGTGATTGGATGAGTACATGGATAGTGCATGGCTGATTGGGTGAGTGCATGGATATTGCCTGGGTAAATTAATGAGTGCATGAGTACCGCCTGGGTGACAGGACTGCATGGGTAGTGCATGAGTGAATGGATGAGGGTTCCGGTGCTGAGTGGGTGATTGAATTAGTGCATGGGGGATGTATGTTGTTACAACGCATGCTTTTACCACGCATGCTGTAACAACGCAAGTTTTAAAACATATTCCATTACAACGCATTACACTGGGGGGTGCTGGATAGTGAATAGTTTAATTTACTATTTCAACACTAGTGGACACTAGGGAAGGTGTTGGATAGTAAATTAAAACTATTCCCTATCCTAGAGCGCCCCCCAGTGTAATGCGTTGTATTGGTTTTTGTTTTAAAGTCTGCATTGTAATAGCACTGCGTGCTAAAAGTTGCGTAGTAAAGGTTGTTCCCCGTGCATGGGAGGTGTCTAGTTGATTCTATGACGGCGTGGGTTAGATGTGGGCGACTGAATAAGTCAAAAGTAGCACCTGGGTGATTGGATGAGTACATGGATAGTGCATGGCTGATTGGGTGAGTGCATGGATATTGCCTGGGTAAATTGATGAGTGCATGGGTACTGCCTCGGTGAATGAGTGAGTACAAGGGTTGTGCCTGGGTGATTGTGTGAGTGCATGAAAGTACCTGCTTAATTGGATCAGTGTATGGGTAGTGTATGAGTGACTGGATGACTACATGGATACTGCCTGGGTGATTGCATGAGTGCATGAGTAGTGCCTCAGTGAATACATTAGTGCAAGGTTTATGCCTGGTTGATTAGATGAGTGCATAGGTACTGTATTGATGATTGGATAGGTACACGGTTAGTGCCTGGTTGATTGCATGACTGCATGGGGAAACAGCATTTACAACACAGCTATTACCATGCAGATAGGTAACAACGCGATTGTTACAACGTTCGCATTTTTACCACGTGTGACTTTACATCGCAAGTCGTTTCTACGACTTGCGCTAGATGGCGTGCAACACCAAGGAATGTGCTGTTGCACTAACTGGAGTAGCAATAGTAATTTATACTATTCCTAAGTCCTGCGCACTACCTAGCGCAAGTCATAGAAACGACTTGCAATGTGAAGCCACGTGTGGTAACAATGTGGTTGTTGTAACAACAGCATTGTAACCTATTGCCTCGTAATAGCATGTGTTGTAACATGCTATATTCATGCCTAAGTGAAAGGATGAGTGCATGGCAACTGTCTGAGTGAATGGGTGAGTGCATAGGTAGTGCCTGAGACAATGGATTTGTGCAAGATTAGTGTTTGGGTGATTATGTGAGTGTATGGATAGTGCCTGAGTGATTGGATGAGTGTATGTGTAGTACCTGAGTGATTGGATGACCACATGGGTACTGCCTGGGTGAATAGATTTGTGCAACAGTAGAACCTGAATTATTGGATGAATGCATAGGTACTGTCTCATTGAATAGATGAGAGCAAGAGTAGTGCCTGGGTGAGTGCATTGGTAGTACCTTGGTGATTAGAGGAGTGCATGGGTAGTGCCTGAGTGTTTGCATTAGGGCATGAGTAGTGTCAGAGTAAATGGATGAGTGTCAGTGTAGTGCCTGGGTAATTGCATGAGTACATGGTTACTGCCTGCGAGATTGTATGAGTGCATGGGTAGTGCCTGATTGAATGAATGACTGCATGGGTAATGCCTGAATGAATGGATGAGTGCAGGGGTACTGCTTGGATGATTATATTAGTGCATGGAAAGTGCATGTTTGATTGTATGAGTGTGTGGGTACTGCCTGATTAAATAGATGAGCGGAAGGGTAGTACCTGTGTGATTGGATGAGTGCCTGGATAGTGCCTGAGTGAATGAGTGCATGGGTATTGCTTAGGTAATATGAAAAGTGCATGGTTGATTGCATGAGTGCGTGGACAGCACCTGTGTGACTGGATGAGTGAAAGAGTAGCACCTGGGTGATTGGATGAGAGCCTACATAGCTCCTCGTTGAATGGATGAGTGCAGAGGTAGTGCCTGCATGATTGGATTAGTGCAATGATAGTGCAATGATAGTACCTGTTTGGTTGCATTACTGCATGTGTAGTGCCTTAGGGAATGGATGAGTGCATGGGTACTGCTTGGGTGAATGGATTAGTGCTTGGGTAGTGCTATTTTGATTGGATGTGTGCATGGGTAGTGCCTGGGTGGATGGTTGAGTGCATAGATATTGTCTGGGTGATTGGGTGAGAGCATGGATACTACCTGCGTGACACTATGAGTGCAAGAGTAGTACCTGGGTGATTGTATGAGAGCATGGATAACACCTCAATGAATGGATGAGTGCTTAGTTAGTGCCTGGTTAATTACATGACTGCATGGGTAGTGTAGCAGTACTGATTGGATGATTGAATAGTATCTAGTTGATTTTATGAGTGTGTGGGTAGAACTTGGGTGACTAGATGAGTGAAGAGTAGCACCTGGGTGATTGGATGAGTGCATGGCTGATTGGGTGAGTGCATGGATATTGCCTGGACAAATTGATGAATGCATGGGTACTGCCTGAGTGAATGGATGATTGCATGGGCGGTGACTGGGTGAATGGATTAATGCAAAGGTAGTGCCTGGGTGATTGGATATGTGCTTGGTTAACACCTGGGTGAATGGATGAGTGCATAGGTAGTGTGTGAATGAAAGGATGAGCGGATGAACAGTGCCTGAGTGAATGGATGAGTGCAAGGGTAGTGTCTGGGTCATTGGATGAGTGCATGGGTAGTGCCCAAGTCAATGGATGAGCGGATGCACAGTGCCTGAGTGAACGGATGAGTGCAAGGGTGGTGCTTGGTGATTGGATGTGTGCATGGGTAGTGCCTGGGTGAAAGGATGAGGGCATGGACAGTGCCTAAGTGGATGAATGAGTACATGGGTAGTGCCTGAGTGAATGAATGGGTGCAAGGGTAGTCTCTGTGTGATTGTGTGAGTACATGGATAGGGCCTGTTGAATGGATGAGTGTACGGGTAGCACCTGAGTGATTGGATAAGTACATGGGTACTGCCTGGGTGACTGGATGAGTGCATGGGTAGCACCTCGTTGAATTGATGAGTGCATGGGTGGTGGGGGGAGTGATTTGGTAAGTGCATGGATAGTGTCTGGTGATTAGATGAGTGCATAAGTACTGCATGGGTGATTGGATGAGTGCATGGGTAGGCCTGGTTGATTACATTGCTGCATTGGTAGTGCTTAAGTGAACGGATGAGTGCATGGGTACTGCTTGGGTGATTAGATTGCTTCATGGGAAGTGCATGGTTAATTGTATGAGTGCATGGGTAGTACCTCAGTGATCAGATTAGTGCATGAGTAGAGTCTAAGTAAATGGATGAGTGCAAGGGTAAAGTCTCGTTGATTGGATGAGTGCATAGGTACTGTATTGGTGATTCGATGAGTGCATGAGTAGTGCCTTGTTGATTGCATTGCTGCAAGGGTAATCCCTGGGTGAACGGATGTGTGCATAGGCAGTGCCTGTGTGAATGGATGAGAACATGGATAGTGCCTGAGTGAATGGATGAGTGCAGGGCAGGGCCTGAGTTGATTGATGAGTGCATGGATAGTGCCTGAGTGATTCTAAGAGTGTAAGGGTAGTGCCTGGGTGATTTGATAAGAGCCTAGGTAGCAACTCATTGAATGTATGAGTGCAAGGTTAGTGCAAGGTTTGTACCTGAGTGATTGGATGAGTGGAAGGGTAGTGTATGCTTGATTGCATGACTGCATGGGTAGTGTCTGAGTGAATGGATGAGGGCATGTGTACTGATTGGGTACTGCTTGGGTAAAGGGATTAGTGCATGGGTAGTGCTTGGTTGAATGGATGTGTGCTTGGGTAGTACCTGGGTGGATGGGTGTCTGCATGGGTAGTGCCTAGGTGAATAGAAAAGTTCAAGGGTAGTGCCTGGGTGATTAGATGTGTGCATGGGTAGTGCCGGTGTAACAGGATGACAGGATGAATGCCTGCGTTCTGCTTGGGTGATTGGAGTAGCACCTGGGTGTTTTGATGAGTGCATGGATAGCATGTTATTGAGTGGATGAGTGCATGGGTTGTACCTGAGTGAATGGATGATTCTATCAGTACTGAATAGATGATTGAATTAGTGCATGGGTAGTGTCTCATTGATTGTATGAGTGCATGAGTAGCACCGGGTTGAATGGATGAGTGCAAGAGTAGCACCTGTGTGAATGGGTGATTGCATAGAGAGTGCCTGGGTGATTGGGTGAGTACATGGATAGTGTCTGGGTGATTGGATGAGTGCCATAGCTCTGCTTGGGGGATTGGATGAGTGCATTAGTAGTACTTGGGTGAGTGAATGAGTGCATGGGTAGTGCCTCAGTGAATGCATATGTGCTAGTGTTGTGCCTAGGTGATTGGATGAGTGTATGGATAGTGCCTGAGTGACCGCATGAGTGCATGAGTAGTGTCTAAGGCCCAGATGTAGGTAAAACGTATTTACCGATTCTTATTTACCGAATTTTACCGATTCGGTAAATAAGAATCGGTAAATAAGAAGGGGGGGTATGTAGGAACATCCAGGGGCCAGATGTAGGTAGCCAAATACCGGTCGGTAACGGCCGAATTCGGCCGTTACCGACCGGTATTTGGCTACCGAGATGTAGGGGGACTGTAACGCTGCAAATCGGTAATTTTACCGGTCGGTAAATATACCGGTCGGTAAATTTACCGACCGGTATATTTACCGACCGGTAAAATTACCGACCGGTATATTTACCGACCGGTAAAATTGATATGTAGGTGGGACTCTTCTGAGTCCCACAAGGCCTACAAAATCGGTATTTTACCATCAAATTGTATTTGATGTTAAAATACCGATTCAGGTGTGCATGCACATGTGTGCATGCACACCTGTGCCATATGACAGGCAGACCTGCCCTTAGGGCAGGTATTCCTGCCATATGGCCCCTGAACCTTTTTTGGGGGTGCCAGAGGGTGTCAAAGTGACACCCCCTGCACCCTTGTCAAAATCGGTATTTACCGATCGGTAAATACCGACCGGTAATGCCCCATTCATTCCTATGGGCTTCAAAGCCCATAGGAATGAATGGAGCATTACCGGTCGGTATTACCGATTCGGTAAATACAGATATTTACCGATCGGTAAATTGGAACATCTGGATGTTCCTACATACCCCCCCTTCTTATTTACCGATTCTTATTTACCGAATCGGTAAAATTCGGTAAATAAGAATCGGTAAATAAGTTTTACCTACATCTGGGCCTTAATGTTCCAATTTACCGATCGTTAAATATCTGTATTTACCGAATCGGTAAATACCGACCGGTAATGCTCCATTCATTCCTATGGGCTTTGAAGCCCATAGGAATGAATGGGGCATTACCGGTCGGTATTTACCGATCGGTAAATACCGATTTTGACAAGGGTGCAGGGGGTGTCACTTTGACACCCTCTGGCACCCCCAAAAAAGGTTCGGGGGCCATATGGCAGGCAGACCTGCCCTAAGGGCAGGTCTGCCTGTCATATGGCACAGGTGTGCATGCACACATGTGCATGCACACCTGAATCGGTATTTTAACATCAAATACAATTTGATGGTAAAATACCGATTTTGTAGGCCTTGTGGGACTCAGAAGAGTCCCACCTACATATCAATTTTACCGGTCGGTAAATATACCGGTCGGTAATTTTACCGGTCGGTAAATATACCGGTCGGTAAATTTACCGACCGGTATATTTACCGACCGGTAAAATTACCGATTTGCAGCGTTACAGTCCCCCTACATCTCGGTAGCCAAATACCGGTCGGTAACGGCCGAATTCGGCCGTTACCGACCGGTATTTGGCTACCTACATCTGGCCCTAAGTGAATAGTTGTGTGTAAGGGAAATGCTTGGGTGTTTAGATGAGTGCATAGGTACTGCAAAGGTGATTAGATGCCAGCATGCATAGTCTCTGGATGACTGCATTGCTGCATGGGTAGTGACTGAGTGAATGGATGAATGCATTGGCACTGCTTGGGTAATTGGTTTAGTTCATGGGTAGTGCCTGGGTATTTGTATGAGTGCATGGGTAGCATCTTGGTGAGTCAATGAATGCAAGGGTAGTGCCGGGGTCATTGAATGAGTCCATGGGCAGTGCCTTAGTGTATGGATGAGTGCAAGATTAGTCCCTGGGTGATTGGATGTGTACATAGGTAGTGCATGGGTACATGGGTGAGTGAATGTATAGTGCCTAAGTGAACAGATGAATATATAGGTAGTACCTACCTGAGTGATTCCATGAGCACACGTTTAGTGCCTGGGTGATTATGTAAGTGAATGGATAGTACCTGGGTGATTGGATGAGTGCATGAGTAGTATCAAAGTGAATGAGTAAGTGCAAGGGTAGAGCCTGGGTAATTTTATGAATGCAAAGGTACTGCATTGGTGATTAAATGAGTGCATGGGTAGTGCCTGGTTGATTGCATTGCTGGATGGGTAGTGCCTGAGTGAGTGGATGAGTACTTGTGATCTGCTTGGGTGATTGGAGTAGTGTATGGGTTGTGCCTGGTTGAGTGAATGGATGAGTGCATAGTTACTGCTTGGGTAAGGTGATTAGTTCATGGGTCGTGCCTGGTTATTTGTATGAGCATTTGGGTAGTGTATGGGTGGCTGGATGAGTGCAAGAATAGTGCATGGGTGATTGAATGAATGCAAGGGTATTGCTGTGGTCATTGAATGAGTGCATAGTTAGTGCCTGAGTGAATGGATGATTGCAAGGGTAGTCCCTGGGTGTTTGGATGGGTGCATACGTAGTGCATGGGTGAATGGATGAGTGCAAGGGTAGTGCCTGAGTGATTCAATGAGTGCAAGGCCAGTGCCTAATGTAGGAGACTAGGATCTGCTTACTATGGTTACCCCCACTTTTTGCTGGTGTTTCACTGTTTTTCGACTTTAGTCTGGCTGTGGCACTGCTATCCAGGACCCCAGCCTAGCTGTTTCCTCTCTAAATTGATTGCAAGTACTATAGGTACATTCCAGTTGGTTACTGGGTTCCCCCTGTGAGTCCCTAGCATATGGTACACCAGGTACTAAGGACTTAGGTACCCCAGAGGCCTACCAGGGGCTACAGCATGTATTATGCCACCCCTGGGAAGCCTTCCAAAATGACACCACCAGACTGCTACTGCAGCCTGGGTAAGGTGGTGCATGCACTCCTTACTGAGATATAGGTTACCTATATCTACCTTAAATCACTGCACATAGAAACATATCAGTCACCCCTATGGCAGTCCTTATCAATCCTGAAGGCAGGGTGCTTGGCTTTGTGTGAGAGGGTACCCATGCATGAGCAGGGCCCCTCTGCAGACTTCGGAATCTATTCTCTGGGGCTGTTCTGTGATGTAGCCAGCCCATATACTCTTAAGTGCATTATAACCTTGCAGTGAAGGCTAACTTTGGAATGGCTGAATAGAAACATGTCATCTAGAGGGAGAGACATATACACACCGGTCTGCCCGGTAATAGTTTATGAGAGTCCTGGCATCACAAAATGGATGCTGCAGCCACAGACATGAGTCTGGCCTCCTGCTGCTGACCAAAACTACAGCAGGGAAGGCCTAGACAATAGATTTCCTGTCACAGGGAGGTTTAACTACCTCCCAGATATACTTTAGTGTATTGGGGCTGGGTGGGTGCACTCTGAGAGTGCTTTGATGCCTGCACTGGGGCACATTTGGTGTCTCTGTGCATAGCCCAGTTCAAACAGGTTGCAGGGGCTACCAGCCCCTGCTCTGGCATGAAACTGGGCAAAATATTTGGGTGTAACCACCCCTCTCTCCAGACCCTCCCATAGGTGGGTCCCCAGAGTATGTCCAATCTATTTCATAGGTATAAGTAAGGAACCTTTGGCAACAGGACTTTAGATTACACCTGGACAAAACTCTGCTACAGAAATCCCAGAACTTTGATGCTCTACTAAAGACTAGAGGATGGAAGAATCTCCCCTGGGGTCAAGGAGTGACTTACCTGCTTGGTAGGTACCAACAAAGCATTTGCCTGTCTGCATCTCTGAAGCTCCCGCCGGACTCTGAAGTACTTGCAGCCCAGGAAGAGAATGTCCTGACTTCTTAGAGGCCGACCCGAGTCCCCAGCAAAGCTGAGACCTGCAGCTCTCACGAGTGACGAGGAACCAGAACTCCTGGACACGTAAATATTTGTAAGTGCATTAACTTCTCTACGTTTCTTGAAGTTGTGCTTTGGGCTAGTTATAGCCCAAGCCCAGAGCACCATCTGCACAGAAGATTTCGGGCCTACACTCCGCAAGTGTTATGTGAGCCTGCTTCTTTCATTTCCACTTGAGGCTCCTTTGGGATCCCTGGTCTGTCGACTGGTGGGTCCCTACAAAGGCAACCCTGATTTTCCTTGGGCTTCCCTGGTTGCTCCAGATGTGCCCTGACTCCCCACCGCATGGTGAGTCCCTTGGACCTTGCTGTTCCACACTGAAGCATTTCTTTACTTTCAACGTGGTTGCTGTTGCCAAAGCTTGTTGGGCCCAATCCAGGCAACGACACCGCAGCACTCGACATCCTTTGTGGAATAGCTCGATTCCAGATGCTGGTTGTCGTTGGTCCTCGTCGCTGAAGACTATCGTGCCCCTGGTCACTGGCAAGTGACCCAGACTCTGTCCCCTCTGCTTTCAGGTTCTTCTCATGTTTGATCCAGGCTTGGATCACACAAGACACTTTCCTCTTGACGTCAGCCGTACTTTGCAGCAGATCGCCATTGAAAACGACGACAATTCCCAACAACAAAAGACACCTATCCACCCAGCTTCCCTAGGTGAGGTAACTTGAGTACTCTGGTGCTCCTGTGGGTGGTGTGTTGGCCCTAGAACCCCTTAAGTCTAAAGGGGTTTGCTCAAAGTCCTCTCCTAAGTGTCCTAAATATGTACGTTTCCAACTACGACTTTCCCCGTAGAAGCTAACGGTGAATCGCGGCTATATTCTCACACTGCACGCGTCCCCTGTGGGTCCCCAGTGTCACTACCTAGGGTGGTTCCTTGTGGTCCCAGTAATTCTTCAGGCTCTAGGCCTTGTATCTAGTTGTGATTCTTATACCACTTTCCAAATATATGGTTTGGTACGCCCCAAGGGTCAACGGATAGTGTGCTAATTTATTGTGTGCTATTAAAGTTTTCTGTTTGTACTTTTGCATCTAGGCTCATAAAGAGACTAGTGGGATGTGTTTCGAATAAATACATATATTTTATATATATATACCTGGTGTGGTTCTCCTTCCATTTGGTCATTCACAAGATTATAGACTGGTAAAACAAGCTGCTTTACATTCCTTCAAGACCTAGCCTGAAGACTGCTCTCCATAGCTATCACTAGGATAGCTTTCAATAAAGGTTGTCTTTTAACCTATCATCAATAAGGGTCATTTGGACAGGTGCAAGGTGCCCACTAGAATAGTGGACAGCATATGCCAGGCCAACTTCTCACATTGGTGGGCAGCCTGTGGGATTCAAGCGTGCCATTGTTTTACCAGATAATTTCAAGTTTTTGACTAACTGAAAACCACTAAAGGTACCTGAGGTACATATAATACAAGCTTAAAATACAGTAAGTTCTACTGAATTTAGAGTTGTGTGTCAAGGGCTTAGTGATGCAACGCTTACACAGAAATATCACCAACCCAGGGTCCAGTTTACTCCAGTGGGGCTCATAACACCAAAGTACAACACACCTAGTCACACACACTTTACCCCAGACCCTTGCAAATATTTAAAAACATGAGTTGAGTGAATTCTCTCCTATGACAGGATACTTTTAAGAACAGATTTTAACACCAACATTTGTTTTCATCAATAATTCTACAAACTAATCAATGCATCAATGTACCCCGCCAATTAGGTCGATGGACCAATTAGTTGAGCAAGTTGATGGTGATTGTCAAGACCAGCTTAACCGCACTACAACAATATATTGATTTGGATAAATAATTGACTCTAAAAGAATCACGAACACCTGAAATCATTTAAAAGATTTTATATAATTAATTGGCATAAAAGAAAATCATCATTTATTCTGTTATTGTTAATTCTCACTGAGCATTGCCATTTATTCAGGAAATAAAACAAGAAACTGTTTAATAAAAGTCATAAAGAGAACATTCAGATTCACAATAATTCCTTTATTCTCTAAATAAAAAGATCAATCAAACCTTGGTCATGTAACTGAAAGAGAAATTCTTCATGAATAAGATCAGAGACCCATAGTTAAAACATGCATTTAATTCTAAAGATTTCTACACTAAAACCTTCCTACCCAGCACTAAACCCACACTATACTTAACTAACGCTGGCCTCCTCGGCGCAATCTCTTACCCAGGCTAGTGTCCTGCAATGATCTCCAACCTCCAGGGGTTCTCAGTGAGCATTCTGGCATAGTTTCAAGCTCCCAGCATCTCTGCAAACAGCTGCACTGCAATCAGCATCTCTGCATTCAGCTTCTCTCTGACTCCAATCCCCAATGTTGGTCTTATGTTTATACTGTATTTGCTGGCTCTCTACCCTCAAATGTTTCAACTCTTGCAATTTCCCTTTCTCTGATTGGTCATGACTTTGCAGTTGTTAGCTCTCAGGATGTCCGTTCATTGACAATGTATTTTTTAACTTTCAGGATGTCCATGAATAGCTTCCTGATTAAAAAGCTGACAGATACAAATTGAATTGTCCATGCATTTTTCAACTTCTAAGATGTCCGTGAATAACTTTGTTTGACAAACTAATAGATACAAGTTTGACTGTCCCCATTCATTGTCTGGCCTTTAAATGTTCATTGGCAGTGATTCAGCTGTTTCCACGTTGTCATTTTTTTGGAAGGCATTTGACTTTTCTCTTTGGCAGTTTATCATTTTGGCCAACAGCCACTCACCGGCATTCATATCAAATGGCCTCGAACATAGTCAGCTGAGGTTGCAAAGTTTTCAGTGAAGCACAGAGCATGGACGAGTTTCTCTCAGCCAGAAGATGTAAGCTTTTTCTACTGCGCAGAACCGGGAAAAACGAAGCCATTTTGGAACTGGCAACCAGCCAAAACTACAATAAACACAAAAAGAAAATGTAAATACACAGAAAATGAGTGTTTTCTGTCCCCCCCAACAGTGCTAATATGTATCCTTTAAAACTGTTACCTAGCAGAAAGGCATCACACTGCAAGCCATTAAAAAAATGAAGCAGAAAAGCAGCATGCAATGCACAATGTACATTACAACATAGACATGCACTATTACACCACTTAAATGCACAAAAATAGATTAAACATGTGTTTTACATCATTGATTAATGTTTATCAAACCTGTTAGTGCAAAGCATTTTTCCACATGTAATGTGTGTGTTTTTAGTTAATACACAGCAATCAAAATTTATATATTTACTTGATTGATCTGAATGGGGTACACACAAAATCTTCTGTACCTCGCTCCATCATGAGCACACTCTTTCTACAACTCAAGAGACTTTAGTAGGCCACACTAGAGTAAATAGGTGCATATACCACACCACACCACACTAGTAATGTCTTCAAGGCCAGGAACCAGTGGGTCCCTGCCAGATGTCAGTACTGTTCTGGCACCCAAGTATGACACATTCTCATTCTTAGAATTGAGGGCATTGTGTACTATAAGGAAATTGAAGACAGGCAAACGTGCTAACACCCAACACCTCATAGAGGTACTATTGCTAGATGATATTAAGAAGGCTTCCGGGCCTGATGGGGTAGGCAGTGGAGGTGGAGCAGCAGAGGAGGAAGGGCCCAGTGGTGAAAACCACCAGGACCAGGACTCTGATGCTGACCAGGAAGGTGACAATGACCATGACCTGACAAATGCAGCTCGTACTGGAGATGTGGAGGAAGGCCAAGGTGGCCCTGTCTTTGTCCCCCGGGGAAGAGTTGGAGGTGTGACTAGAAGACCAAAATCTCCTTCACAGGAATCTACCCATTCTGACAAATCTGTAGGGACCTCTGTCTCTTCTCATAAGAGGGAATCCTCCGAGAAGAAGAGAGAAAGACAAATGAAGTTTGAGGAAGCCCAGCTGAGAATTAGGAAACAGCAGGTATCCTTAGAAAGGGAATCCCTAGGGCTTAAAAGAGCTAGAAAAAAGATGGGACCAGAGTCCCATGGTTGCCTCAACTTCCCTAGTGGTAGAGAGAGGTCTCATGACCATAGGAATTTAAAAAATATTGTCCCTCACTACCAAAGTGGGGATCAGTCAATCAATCAATCATTTGTAAAGCGCACTACGTACCCGTGAGGGTCTTAAGGCACTGGGGAGCCCGCTACTAATCAAACAGCCAGGTCTTGAGTCACCTCCTGAAGGTCAGCAGGTCTTGGGTCTGTCATAGGCTCAGTGGGAGGGTGTTCCATGTCTTGGCAGTGAGGTGGGAGAAGGATCTCCCACCAGTGTCTGTTCTTCGGATGCATGGGACGGTGGTGAGTGAGAGGTCGGTGAAGTGTAGCTGGTGTTTGGGGATGTAGAAAGAGAGCCGTCTGTTGAGGTAGGCTGGGCCAGTCTTGTGGAGTGCCTTGTGTGCGTGGGTGAGAAGCATGAAGGATATCGTCTTGTTGACGGGGAGCCAGTGCAGGTTTCTCAGGTGGGGGTGATGTGGCTGTGCGTGGTACATTGAGGCTCAGTTGTGCCGAGGCATTTTGGATGCGTTATAGTCATTTGATGAGCTTGGCCAGGGCTCCCGCTTAGAGGGCATTTCCGTAGTCGAGTCTGTTGCTGATGAGGGACTGGGTGACTGTCTTTCTAGTATCTGTTGCGATTTAATTGTAGATCTTGTGGAGCATGCAGAGGATGCTGAAGCAGGAGGAGGAGACAGCGTTGACTTGCTTGGTCATTGAGAGCGATGAGTCGAGGATGATTCCCAGGTTGCGTGCATGGTCAGAGGGTGTCGGGGCTGTCCCCAGTGCCGTCGACCACCAGGAGTCATACCAGGCTGAAGGGTTGGAGCCGAGGATGAGGACCTCCATCTTGTCCGAGTTTAGCTTTAAATGGCTGGTCTTCATCCAGTCTGCGATGGCCTTCATTCCTTTGTGGAGGTTGGCTTTGGCTGTGATGGGTTCCTTGGTGAGGAAGAGGATCAGATGAGTGTAGTCAGCGTAGGAGATTATGTTGAGGTCGTGCTGTCGGGCTACGTGTGCGAGCGGTGCCATGTAAATGTTGAACAGCGTCGGGCTGAGGGAGGATCCCTGGGGTACGCCGCAGATGATCTCGGATGACATCTACAAATGGATTACTGCACTGGAAAGGGCCTGCAAAGTTCAGAATGTCCCCCAGGAGCAGTGGGCAGCTATCTTGTGGCTCTCCTTTGTGGACAAAGGAAGAGACAAGCTCCTCACCGTTAGAGAAGAGGATGCTGATGATTATACAGTCCTGAAGAGTGCTCTGATTGAAGGGTTTGGCCTAATCACTGAACAATACAGGATACAGTTCAGAGATACCCGAAAGGCTCAGACTCAGGACTGGGTTAACTTTGTTGATTGTGCTATTAAGGCACTGGAGGGCTGGTTACTTGGCAGTAAGGTGTGTGAGAAGCATGAGCCCATCGCCACTATGCGCACCTGCTGGAATATCTCATTCTGGAATTGAAAGAAGTTGGTATTGAGGCAGATCTCAATAATCTCCAAAAGCATGTTGTTATGATCTCTAAGACTTAAATCACAATTGTCTAAAAAATATCTAGTGGCATTGATTCCATGACAGTGGTTAATACTTGTATAAAGGGACTCGATATCCATAACAACCAAAAAATAATCAGGGCACCAAATTACATTATTAATTTTGTTTAAAAAATCTGTAGTGTCTTTAAAATAAGATGGTAAACCTGTTACATGGGGCTGT
The DNA here is from genome assembly GCF_964261635.1 of Lissotriton helveticus. NCBI lineage: Eukaryota > Metazoa > Chordata > Amphibia > Caudata > Salamandridae > Lissotriton > Lissotriton helveticus. Next base: position 1,895,816,062 of record NC_136068.1, on the reverse strand, counting down.
AAGAAAAAGTCTACATATTTTGAGAGATTTTCATCCATGCTCCCCTTAGCTGAGATAATTGGCCACCCAGGTACCGGAGTGATCCTCTAATGGACTTTGGGTAAAAAATAAAGGACCAAAGTGATCAAATGTTCCACATTGAGAAACTTCTCCTCTTTTGTTAGAAGTCCAGTCCTTTGCCATTGGTGGATTTTTTTGCGAGTTTTTTCTTCCGATTTCCGCATTTCAATTTTAGATGACTTTCTATAGCAAGAGGTATCAGATACGTGTCTCTCTGATTCAGTCAGGTAGTCAAGCCTTGACCATAAGACTGTATTTCCACCATTATCCGAAATTTTGCTGATCACATTGTGGTTACTCTGGAGTTTTTTTATCAGTTGATGGTAGTGGCTGTTTCTGTAATCCTTCTTCCTTGTCTGAGACATCACTGTTCGATTTAAATTTTTGAGCTCAGTTATTACTCTGTCGCTGAAAACATCAACAGCGTCCTTTGGCATTAAAGGCAGAAAGATAGATGTTGGACGAAAGGAGCTTAGTGCTGACAACTTTACATTGACAACTTGGCTGACAAAAGGGGCAACTTGTAAATCATTTTCATAAGCCAGATTGTAAAGATTTTGTAGATCGGGAATGTCTTTCACTTGTATTGGGTTGGCTGGCTTGTAAGCATCTGTTAATTTGGTTGGAACTTTCTTTTGGAATGTGTTAAATTGGAAATACTTTATAAGTTTAATCTTGCGAATGAATTTGAACACATCGATGCGAGCCTGATTGTAAGAAAAACGATTTTTGGGGCAGAATTTATGTCCCAATAAAAGAAGCTGTTCCTCTGTTTTAGAGAGCACTGTATCAGTCAAGTTGACAACTGTATGTTCTGTAACCTGTGTTATCTTCTCCAGTTCCTCCTTAGATTGCCTCACGATGTACCTCTGCCTGTACTTGGTACTCCTGTCGCGCCTTCGCCTATTTGCTGATTTTCTTGCATCTGTTGAGGTTTGCGGGGGCGCAGGGAGTACCGCCGGTCTTCGCTCACAAAATTTAGTTCATCCGCCAGGGCTCATCATCCCTGCAGGATTCAAGAGAGAAGGTCCTGGTCCCGCGTCGTCTGAATCACTGTTGGATGTCATTGAGGCTGAATCAACATCGCCTTTGGCTGTTTATATTGCAATGGCATCGTTGGTTTGATTACTTGGCATTTTGTTCCTGGTTAAAGCTTGCCACTTGTAATTATCGTATTTCCGGGCAAAGGTGAATATCCTGCCGGTTGCATAGTCATTCTGATCACAAGCGAATTTGTAAGTTTTATGCTCTTTAATGACATCCTTGTGTTTTTTGATTCGTGCCTCAATCTCTTTTTTACTTTTCATGATAAATTCACTTTCACCTGTGGCATCCAATAGCCGAATGACACGTTGTATTTCAGAAAGCAACGCATCATGATCAATCTCAGCATATTTAATAAGAATATGTATCATGTTCATGGAAGCTTGTAGATTGTTCTCCGCCCACTCCCGTCAAATTAGAGGATTCGGATTCTCAAAGGTGGGGGCAATTAATACTCGCAAACCTCTTGGTACACGGTTAGCGTCTCTGTATTTTTCAAGCGATTTTTTCTCCCACCATTTTGAGAGTTCATTTCTTAACAGTTTTTCAAGTGTCTTTAATAATGATTTTACATCGCTGCTTTCATTCAACGTTTTAGTATTACGTGGCTCTTCTATTACAGTAGGGAGGTTGTCAAATAAGGCTTCCGCCGCTGACTTTAATAATGTAGTTTCGGCGTATGTATCTGCCGTATTATTGCTGAAAACAGTCCGTCAATAACATTAGGGAATCATCCCGTAACCCACCAAATCTTTCTTGAATTACCACACCGCTGCAGAACGCCTTACCGGGTTTGACGCTGAGGCTCTAACTGGTCAGCCGACCGCTCAGATTCCACAACTTCTATGCCATCGGGCAATTCCACAGAAACGGTGACTCTTCATGCTGTCGTGGCGGGGGCACAACAAGTCACAGAACTCTTCCTAGTTAAAGTGGCAGTGCGTCAAGACGCAGGCGGCTGTCCTCACGATGTGCCTCAGGAAATGGGAGAGTCCGCAAAAACCGGAAACAGCCAGTTCCGATGAACGAATGCAGAAACTTCCTGACCGCTAGATGTACGGCGGAAAACTCTCAGGTACGGACCTCTTCAAATTTTCCCCTTGAATTACGGACTAACATACAAAATAGAGCGTGAAAGCAGTGCGATTTTTGTTCTGGCATCTCAAACAGACAAGCGTCTTCCATGACGCGTTTCGCTCCACAAAGGAGCTTGATCACATGATGCGTCCCAATAGATGTGACATATTAAAAGTGTGCTAAAAGCCCAACCGGCTCTCAAAAATTAACCGATTGGCAAGAAAGTGCAAGTAATAAATATAAACAACAGACTGGAACGGCAACTGCAAAGATATCAAAAAACAGTTACTTATTAGGAGTTTTAACTATATGTGATCCACAAATCACCTAAAAAAAAAAAATATATGCTCCGAGGTATTTTACCTTTTAATTAGGAACACTTGGTAACGTAACCCATCCTCCAATGATTAAGGCTTACTAGCTGAAACGAGTCTGGAAACGATTGAAGGTTGCCGCCCTGCGTTAAATAAAGAGCTCTGTTTTCCTCGACGTTGGGCCTTGGCATTTCCTGTGTGTACTGATGTGTCAGAAGCAGGATGCTTCGTTCCTGCACTGCCGAGGCCGCCCTGTCAGGGTCGGTGGCCCCTCAGAACAGAGAAAAGTTCTGTATATATATATATATATATATATATATATATATATATATATATATGTTATCTACTGGCGGTCGCCAGTAGGTATATATAGTTAGGACCTAGTTTCCATAGGAAATCCGCAACATTCTATTGGGAATAACTTTGGCGCCGGTTGATGAATCTTCGCGAATTTCTCAAAGAACATGGCCTGCTCCGCTCCTTCCCTGAAAGTTTTGGGGGGGTTTGTGAAGTGGGCGCTGAGAAAAAAGGGGGGTGCCAAAACATGTTTTCCCCATGTTAATTTCCATAGGACGATTAGACACAGCTACAGCCCAAACGGCTGAACGGAATTACAAGAAATTTGGCAAAATGGTAGAGTCTGATTTGCAGATTGCCCCTTTGTTTAAATGGTGTAAATCCCTCCAGTAGTTCTTGAGAAAATCAAATGTGAAAAAATGTATATATCTGGGCGGAGCCTAACCACACATCTCATCGTGAGATCTGATTGGCTGTCAGCACTTCATCCAAGAAGGGTTGGCAGCCATCTTGGGACCAATATACATGAGAGCACCTCATTAAAAAGCATTGCAGTTAATAGAAGGTTTTAGGACTTTAGTTACATTATAAATCATTTGTTGATGGTACCATACTCATTTTAGGAATTGTGGTGTGTTCTAAGGTGATTTTACCATGTGAAAAAGCCTTCTGCTGGGATATCATGAATCATGTTTGAAAGAAAACTATTATCTCATGCTTTTCCCACAGTGGTTTGGAAGGGGATCTTTAAGCTAAACTGAAAGCATATTTGCTGTAAATTCACATTATCTTTCTCAGTCATGTGAGAATAAAGTCTGACATTCTCAGTAAAACATGTACATCCAACAAGGACAGAGACTGTCAGTTGATTCCTTTGTGTTCTACTGTAGCTTCCCAGAGTGTTCTAAAGAACAACTAGAGCGCTAACAGTCCTACTTATTACAAAGGTATGGCACACCCGAAGCCATCTTGATTGGAATAAAGTGGTAACTCTTAGAACATTTAATTTGAAAAGGAACAAAATGAGGGGTATATTTTCCATAGAAAGTATGATTAGTGCTGCCGAAAGAAAAATTAAGGCACATTTTGAGTGACTTCTCAAATCCTCTTCTATTTCATTAAAAAATTCTGACATGCAGTCTCCCAGGATGGCCACCAGTGACAAAAGAGCCCAAATGTAGCCCAAATATCACCCATATGTAGCCCAAGTATAGCCCAATGACAGAATGTCCCAGAGTGTTCTAAAGAACAACTAGAGTGCTAACAGTCTTATTTAAGACAAAAGTAAGGCACACCAGAATCCATCTTGAATGGAATGAAGTGGTAAGTCTGAAAACATTTAAAAAGGAACAAAATGAGGGGGTTCATTTTGCCATAGAAAGTATGATTAGTGCTTCAGAAAGAAAAAATAGGGCACATTTTGAGTGACTTCTCAAATCCTCATCTATTTCATTAAAAAAGTCTGACATGCAGACTGAAACATGCACTTTCAATACCAGCAGCAGACTTCCCTGGTGAGCAGTAGCTTTACTACAGTGATCTAATAAGCAACTAGAGTGCTAACATTCAGAATTTATGGCAAATGTGTGTCACATCTGAATGCCTTCTTGATGGAATCAAAGTAGAAAACTGAAAGTATTTCCTACTGAGGAGACTGTATTAAATGAGGAAATTAGGAAACTTCATAACAAATATGTCTCCCAAGATGGCCACCAGAGACAAAAGAGCCCAAATGTAGCACAAATATCCCCCAGATGTAGCCCAAGTATAGCCCAATGACAGAATGTCCCGGAGTGTTCTACAGAACAACTAGAGCGCCAACAGTCTTACTTATGACAAAAGTATGGCACACCTGAAGTCATCTTGATTGGAATAAAGTGGTAACACTTAAAACATTTAATTTGCAAAGGAACAAAATGAGGGGGTTCATTTTGTCATAGAAATTATTTATTTATTTATTGATTGGGTTTCCCTCATATAGCATATTGGGCATTCTTGACGGGAGATAGCCTTTTCCCTTACAGATGGTCGTCCTTCTCCGACCCTGATGTTATAGACCAAAACTGGATGGGGCAGGCTGAATCTCCCAAATCACTACTGCTTTCTTAGTCCGCTCTATTTCGCACCATGAACCCTGTGTTACTATGGAGAAACAAGAACCAACTGTGCCCCAAAGAATCATTGGAAGACCAATTATCTGTTATGCCAAGTCACCAGGGCCACCCAGATCTTATCTAAACTTGTACTGTCACATGCCAAATCTGACTCACACGTAAAAATTATATGCTTCAGGCATTCTGAAAAGGTTGGAGGATTAACCTCTTTCCAGGCTCTACATATTTCACGCCTTGCAAGAAAAATAACATAAAAGGTAAATCTTGTGGAAAGTTCTTTAAGATTATAGTCTGTTTTCAGTCCAGAGAAAATAGTCCTTGAAGTAACTGTCAGTTGTTGTTGGTGGACATCTACCAGAAAATCTTGAATCTTGATCCAATAGTCTCTGATCTCTGGACAGTCAACGAACATATGAAGAACATCTGCGGCAGGGTGCCGACATCTTGGGCATAGATATTCCATACGGTTAAACGTAGCTAATTTTTTAGGGGTTTTATAGACCTTATACAGAGTATATAGATGATTTATTTTTAAAGCGGCTGGCTTAACCACTGCCTGTAAGATGGTAAAAGAATCAACCCAAAGCTCTTTTAAGTTATCAATTTTTGGACTTAACGGGCACCCTAAAACTTTTGTAATTCAGATTGGGTTTAATTCTTCAGAATCCCAGGATTGGGTTGCCCACCATCCGGACAGCTGGTAATATTTAAATCTGGTCAGTGTTCCCCCAGTCAGGCCAGAAAGGGATTCCCAGCTTAAAAGCTGCAAATCTTTTTGGAGGTCTCCCCAACGATCCATTCCTGCCGACCTCAAAGGCCGGGACAGTTGATCATTAAGACAGGCAGGTATGCCGGGCGAGTCCCAAATAGGGGCCTGAGATGTATAATAGGGGATGTTAAGTCTTTTTCTAATATATACCCAATTTTTCAATGCAGCACCTAGAATCTTAAGTCTCACTTTTAAAAAAAATGGCGGGTCCCCGAACATGAAAAGGAAGAACTCTTGTCCCTGTGGTATAGCTTGCAATAGGGCTTTAAAAAGTATGCCAAAGAAAGATGCATCTAGTCTGTTGGCTAATAATCTAAAATTTCTAAAGCGAAACGAGTGGTAATAAACAAGTATATCTGGAAGGGCCAGACCACCAGTATTTAAACTTCTCCTTAATTTTTTCCAAGAAATGTTTTGGTACTCGGTACACCAAATAAAAGATTCTATTTTCCCCTGTAATTTTGCGATAGCCGGTGTAGAGAAAGATAAAGGAATACTACTAAAAAGAAATGTTATTTTTGGAAACATGACCATTTTAATCAAGTTGACCCTCCCAAAGATGTTTAATTGGAGGCTTGACCATCTCTGGAGTAGACCGCACACGTCTTTGGTGACTTTCTCTAAATTAATTTTTGGAATATCATCAATTTTTTGAGCCAGATGTACCCCCAAATATCTCATTCGCGTCTTTGCCCCTGGTGTCCCTATATCTTGATGCCACTCCATGATCTCAGTTTTATCTTTGTTTATACTATATCCTGAGAAGCCACCAAAAGTTTTCGCCTGATGTATTAATCTAGGGATAGCTTCAGCAGGATTTGATGTGAACATAAGTAGATCATCAGCGTATAAAGCAAATTTTAACTCAAGATCAGAAATTTTGAAAGGCTGGATTATGGGATCAGATCCAAGTTTACAAACAAAAGGTTCTATGTATAAATTAAACAATAAAGGTGATAGGGGGCGCCCCTGCCTTGTTCCGCAAGCAATAGATATCCAGTCTGTAAGAAAACCGTTGACTAAGATTTTTGCTCGCGGAGTGGAATAAAGGGACCTTATTGATGTCATAAAATTAATAGAGAATCCAAACTCCAGTAAGGCTTCCACAAATATGACCAGCTAACTTGGTCAAAAGCCTTAGCAGTGTTGATAGCTACCAAAGTCAGAGGAAGCTTCTTATCAATTGCAACGTCAATTGCCGCAATATCTTGGAATGTCAGATCGTTTAATTGCCTGTCCGGGACAAACCCCCTCTGATCCTGGTGAATGATGGTTTTAATCACTCTGGCCATTCTGGCTGCAAGGACCCCTGCAAATATCTTGTAGTCCGAATTCAATATTGAAATCAGTCTATAAGACTCGATTCTTAAAAGATCCTTGTTAGGCTTCAATAATAGGATGACAGTGGCTTCAGACCATGATTTCGGGGTCGCCTCACCCACTATAAGGATTTTGTTAAACAAAATTGTTAAGATAGACACAACTTGATCAAGAACTATCATGTATATTTCTACTGGAAGTCTGTCTGGACCGACTGCTTTTCCCCTGGCCATTTTTTTAATTTGGGCTCTCACTGATGCCAGAACTCAAAAAATCTCTATCCACAGCAGATATATTGGGGAGCTCCAATTGGCTTAACCAATCCTCCGCTCTCTGTGGAGAGAAGCTAGTGTCATCCTTATATGGACCCTCCATAAATAGTCTAGCCTCTTCCCTAATTAAATCGTCATCATAAGGAACAATTCCCGAGCTATATATGTGTAAGCTATTGATCTGGTTTCTAGCCCTATCCGCCAGAGACTTCCAAGCCAAAAAACGGCCACATTTTTCACCATATGAAAAGTTTGGAAGCTTGCTGGCATCCCACCTGTCCTTTAAGATATTATCAAGATTAGCTTGGTATTCTGCCCGTATATTATCTAGCTCGGTTTCTAGGTGTAGTACAGTATCTAACTTATCTACCGATGCCCTCTGAAGCTCCTGCTCTTTTAACTTGAGCTTTAAGAGACGATCTTTCTCCTTCTTCCTCTTGAGTTTATTACCTCTTATCATCAGGGTACACAATTGGCCTCTAAGAAAGGCTTTAAAAGCCTCCCATACCATTTGATCGCTTGTAGAGCCATAATTAAGCCTGAAGTATTCATCCGTCTGGGTTATTATATCCATTTTAACTTCATCCTTCAACAATAAGGATCTATCTAAGGTCCACCTTCTGTGTTGCTCCCGCTGCTTAAAATTAATGACCAACTCCACAACGGAGTGATCTGACAGAACTACTGGAATATAAGAAATGGATTCCACTGCTGAAAAGAAAGACTGTACCAACAAAAAAAATCGATTCTGGAGTGATGTCCATTTCTTCGACTATAAAAGGAGAAATCTCTTTTACTACTATTTTTCGCTTTCCATATATCTATTAAGTTGAAGTCTTTCATAATATTTTTCAGTTCAATTCGAGATTTGTGGGGAGGAGTACATTTAATCCTAGATGCACAATCCAATTTTTCATCGAAGATTAGGTTGAAATCCCCTCCTAAAATAACTGGTACTGCCATATCCAGTAGACTGGTTTTTAACTTCAGGAGAGCCCCCGGAAGATCTTGATTGGGTCCATAGTAAGCTGCATATACAAGTGGAGTCCTACCCAATAATAAGGAAGCCGCCAGCCATCTTCCAGACTGATCTGTCTCAAACTTCTCCACTCTGATCCCAGCATTTGCTCTAATTACTATCACAACTCCTCTTGTACTGCCTTTCTGGTCCGAGCAGAGAATATCTTGGACCCACCGAAGCTTACCAAAATCTACCTTACATTCTTGTGTTTCTAAGTGGGTCTCCTCCAGCAGACAGATATGGGCCCCGGAGTTTATCAGATATTCATTCACCCTGGACATCTTACTCCTACCCCTCAACCCATTAACGTTCCAACTGATGATCTTAATCTTATTAGAAATACTAGTCATCTCAATACTACATTAGTTGAGTTACATCCGACTCCCGCCCAGAAGAGGATATCATTCTTCATTTTCATATCCATATGAGGAATATTTTTTTCCCATTTACCCCCACCCCCCAAGAGCCCTCCCACCTCCCCTGAGGAACCCCCCCACCTACATGGCAGGAGGGAGGAACATGGCGGCGGGCTAACTCCGGCTGAGGGAGCTCTGATCTGGCCGGGAGAATCCCCTGTTTAACTACCTTTAAAGAAGATTTTTGGGATTTGACCTAACGGTGAGCTGCTATGAGTAACTTTTTGTTACTATTTAGGCTTGTTTAATTTTCCTTTGTTTGTTGTTTGTTTGCCCCTTTTCACCCATACTGCGGGGGTCATACGACCAGGAGAAGGCGAGAGGCAAGAGACCGGCAACGGGACCCTGCGGGAGCGCCACCCGCCCGCCCAATGGGAGTGAGACCAGAGAAAAGTGGTGCGAGCCAGAGACGGAGGGGGGAGCAGTGTATACGGCGAAGCAGGAGAGCAGCGGCGATTATCGAGTGCGATTATGGCAGCAGATGAGGAAGGCGGCTGCCAGGATTAGCTTCAGAACGCCTTCGTCCGTGGTTGGAGGCGTCTGTGTACGGTCAGTGGGGGATAAGTGGGGCAGCTTGCCACAATATTCTCAGAGCCATGGAAATACAGCGGATGTTGTTTGTTTGAGAGTCTTCTCCCAGATATCGGAAATATCGAGGTTTGTGGCAGCACCCCTTATAACATTGTGGTGCGGGGGGATGGACATTGCTCCAGAATCTACTAACTGTGCATTTCGAGGAGTGGAGGGGGAATCTGGGGAGGGTAGAAATATAGAAGGAACAGTGTACCTACCAATATTGCCAGCGCCAGTACCTGCACCTGTCATAAAAAACAGATATCAGTTGCGTTCTAACTGGACCTGGAAAAAACGGGTCTCTTTCCAGCCCAGACACCTGCAGTCCCTGAAACAGTAGTCCCACGTACCCCTAGAGAAAAAACAAAAAGAGAAGAAAGAGAGGAAGGAGAGGGTCACAAAGATAGGGGAGTCTAAAAAGCAGAGAATACCAAAAAACTGTGCCCTCTCGCTTAAACCCACACCATCGTTGAAATCCTATTTTAAAATTATGGAGCATATAATGCTCTCTAAGGCGAGTGAGCTCTCCTCTCCTTCTTTTACTCCAAAAGTTACGGTTTTAGCTTTGGCTTCTACTCCAACGGCTCCCTCCATCCAAGTTGAAAATAGATACTCTGCTTTAGCATATGACCCAGATGTAGAAGGATCGGACCCCCCGGCCTTACTTGGCTCTGAGACTTCTAGCTATCAAACTCTTCCCGTAATAGCCTCATGTTCATCATCCAATGCTGAAGTGGTTGAGAGAGAGAATGGCTGCTCCTTGGAACCAGTATTGGCTGACCCAGTTAGTGCCATCATACAGTTAGGGTCACTCTTGCAGTCTTTAAGAGGCGACCTAATTTCTAAATTTGAGGTCTCCGAGGCTAATCAAAAGGGTATTCATGAAAAGTGGCCCAACCTGGAAGCTAAACTTGATGATGTTTGTAAACGGACAGGAGCACTGGAAGAGGAGGTTGCCGGGATCTCACAAACAACACAGCGTCAGGAGAGAGATTTAACAGCCCTCAAAGTTCAGAATAGAACTCTCCAGATGGCATTGAGAGGCTGGAGATCCAGTCCAGAAGAAATAACTTAAAGTTTTTGAAGGTCCCAGAGGGGGCTGAGAATGGGGATGTTAAGTCATTCATATGCAAACTTCTCACGGAGGGTGTCTTAAAAGATAGGCCTGAAATAGAACTTGAATCAGAAATTCAGAGGGCCCATAGGAATCCTTTCAGACTGCATGCTGATAGAAAGGCTCCTAGGAAAATTCAAGTTAATTTTCACACCTTTTCTATTAAAGAGATGATATTAGGGAGAGCATTGACCGATACCTCACTTCAGATTAACTCTACAAAATATTTAATTCTCTCCGACGTAGGCAAAGCTACTGCACAGAGGCAATGGGAGCTGGGGAGTAGAATGCCAGACCTGAGAGGTATGGGCGCACAGGTACAAATACAATTTCTGGCCTTCTTAAAAGTGGTATGGAAGAATAAAACCCATAATTTCTTCTCCCCACAAGAAGTTGACACCTTCCTTACCCTAATGAAAGAAACCCCTCGGTAGAGCATTTTTTTTTCTATACTGCATGAAATGTAGCACAATTTGAAAACTTATAGTTACATTTGAAGAAACAAATAACAAATAAACAAAAAGGAAGAAAGATAAAAAAAGGGGAAAGGGAAAAAAAAGGGGGGGAGACATATTCACTCAATAGGGAAAAGTAATTTAAAAAAAATATATTTAATTCACAGTACAAATAGCTGCTTATTCACTTATTTTTGGGGACTGATCCCGACCAGATCTAATGAGCACCGGATTGGCGATAAGATCGCCAAAACATTTTGTCATAGAAATTATGATTAGTGCTGAAGAAAGGAAAATTAGGGCACATTTTGACGTCTCAAATCCTCTTCTATTTCATTAAAAAAATTCTGACATACAGATTGAAACATGCACTTTGAATACCAGCAGCAGACTCCCCTGGTGAGCAGTAGCAGCTTTACTACAGTGTTCTGATGAGCAACTAGAGTGCTAACATTCAGAATTTATGGCAAATGTGTGATACATCTGAATGCCTTCTTGATGGCACCAAAGTAAAAAAGCATTGAAAATGCAATAGATCTCGCCCTCGTTTAAGTTAAAGCCATTCTGTTTGTAATGAGGTGGCTTTTTAGTTTTGCTTTTATTCGTGTTTTTAAAACTTTCATGTAAATAACATGCATATGTATGCATATATGTATATGTATGCATGCATTTATATTTATATTTATATAGATATGCAGATTATATGTGTTTATATATGTATATTCACTAAAAAAAACATAGGTTTTACACACGTAATAGTTAGGAAGTAGCATTTACAAAACCTATGAAATTCACTGAAAAAACCATAGGTTTGATACCAGTTATAGTTAGCTGGAAATTTTACTGATATAAAACCAATGAAATTCCACGTTATAGTTAGTTGGACTCACTATAACTTGCGCGTGTAATGCACTGCTGATGACGTCACATATTACATTACTCATGACATCACTGATGACACCATCCTTGTGACACAGTGACAGACCTCCTTTCACTGTAATATAACCCTTGAAACACATATTCAAAAATAGAAACTAAAATTTTCAAAAAAATCGAGATACCCATACCAGTTACAACAACCAATTCAATAATTCCACCATCTATATACACATGCACTAATTCACCAACAGTTCTATATAGTCACTTATACATATATTCACTAATCATATGTAGTGATACACCTACACATCCTGTTACACACCGACAGTCATCCAAAAGTTATTCACACACATACTCACACATGCAAATAAACTATTGAACATCCATTTATTTGCATAAACAGCTATACACACACTACCACTTTACTTCTAAGGAAACTTACACATACTTACTCTCTTAAAAAATCACTTATAGAAACACATACTAATTTAAACAGGAACTCTTACAATCCCTCACTCTCACATATACTCACTTATATACATCAATATTCACATATACTAGATTAAAACATATGTAGTTACTGATAAAGACACTAATAAGACAGTCATTCACTCACTAACACAGACATATACACACTCATCCACCCATACAGTCCTGCACATATGCTGTCTTCAAAACACATACAAACAGAGACTCAGTCATTCTTGCATCTATGTACTAAGTAATACTCCCACCAAAGCATGCAAACACTCATACTGATACTAAGAAAATCATCTAATAACCTATATACATACACATGTACCTACTCATCAACCCATGCAGCCACTTATACACAAAGTGAAACACTAATACATATATTTAAATATTTAAGCATTACTCACTAATATATGTATTCACTAAGATATTCAATAATATATACATATATAACACATATTTATTTTTCAGAAAGACACACATTCACTGGATGGTGTCATCAGTGATGTCATGAGTGATGTAATATGTGACATCATCAGAAGTGCATTACACGCGCAAGTTATAGTGAGTCCAACTAACTATAACTTGGAATTTCATTGGTTTTATATCAGTAAAATTTCCAGCTAACTATAACTGGTGTCAAACCTATGGTTTTTCAGTGAATTTCATAGGTTTTGTAAATGCTACTTCCTAACTATAACGTGTGTAAAACCTATGGTTTTTTCAGTGAATTTCATTGGTTTTTAAAATGCTAATTCAGAAATATCTCGTGTATACAACCTATACTTTTGTCAATAAAGTTCCCGGCAATATGTTTTTTCAGAAACAAGCCGTTTTCTTCACTGTTCAAGTTGCATAGAGACTCCTTGTAAAGCGATACAGAATTAGAAAGTCTGTACCTTGCCTTTTTTCAACGCATTAAAATTTGCCTGTAAATAAAAATAGCCTTTCTAAACTTTCGTGCACGACCCGGTGTGCGCACTCTCGGCAACAGTTCTCAATAAAATGGATAGCGCATTTCCAGGCTTTCGTGCGCGACCGACTGCGCGCACCCGCCTATATATTTCGTGAAAACTTTGCAATCTGAACTTATTGAATTTCTTCATAGACCCATCAAAGAACTTATAATACGTCAAAGAGACTGAACCTAGGCTTTTTTTTTAATATTATGAAAATTTTCATTAAATGGAGCCGAATGTCTTTTTAAACTTTCGTGTGTGACCGAATGTACACACCTTGGTATTTTAAAAAAAAATATAAAAGGTTTTATACTTTAACAATTGTATGCTTGAATCGAGCTCAGAAGATATATTAAATCCGGATATGTTTGGATTTACTCCTTTTCACGTTTTGAAACTTCGCTGAATTAGACCGCTACTTCCAAATGGCGTACGTGACCAGATACTATCACCGCGTACACATCCTGAGACGCGCATTGAAGTCATGTGACTTGAAAACAACACTTCCAATTGGTTTTTAGTAGTTTCTATTCTTCAATTTACACGGAGCACTCCACCCACTTCTCTCACTATCTTTTCTACTCTCAAAAGAGAACAACGTTCAACACCCTTCGGAAGACTTTGCTGAAATGGCTGCTGCCCCGCATTCATCTTCCGAATCTGAAGGAAATGAGCGACTACCTTTAAAAAGAAAAAAGGAATCTTTTATTTGGCAATTTTTCACTTATCCTGAAGAACAAAAGAAAGTGAATGCGCCAAAAGTTACCTGCACGATATGCAATTTGGTTCTCTTAAGAGGAAATCCAAGAAAAAAATATTCCTTTTCCATACATACCATGGTGCGGCATGTCAAACAAGTGCACCCTGTGGAATTTGCTGAGGCATCGACAAGAGCCCTGGCCACGCTATTACCATCAGAGGTGGCCAGCACATCTTCTGGTGGACGACCTGTATCTCCATCGAGTGCTGTGATGGACTTGAGACCATATCTTGCAAAGGTGCACATGAAATGCAACAAGTGTGGAGAAATTCTTCTGTACGGAGAGCAGAGCCTCATTCTTACTAAACTAAAAATTGAGAGTCATAAATGCCCCGAGAAAAGATACATTTCTTCATTTCATTTTGATCCTGTGTCATACATGAAAATGTTGTTGCAAGTTAAAAAAATCTAAAACTGCATGACACTGTTCCTGTCAAGGTAGCATAGCTGACGGCCTAGGGGTGGAGGACCGTTGTGCAAATACCCCGGGAAGGACTCTGGATATGCTTGGTCCATGAGATTCTTCGATGTCACTGCCTTCCACTAAGTATGGGCGGATCTAACGGATCTCGCGTACGCAAACTTGCGGATTTACGGATTCGCAATCCGCGAAGATCCGCGAACTCTAGCGGATTTGCGGATTTTTCCGTTTTTTGTGTTGGCGCGTGTTCGCGCCGATTTTGGGACAAGTTCGCAATTGCGAACTTACTTTTCGGCTCGCAACGGCCGCGACTATGTTGTTTCTACGTCTGGTTTATCATCACAGGTTCACAGCACCCTCTGTTTCACCACTGCCACCCTCTGGGACACCCATGCCACCCTCTGGTACATCCTCACTGGCACCTATTAGGTTTATTTATCACTGTAGATTATGGTGGTTGAAAAAAGCAAGCACACCTGCCCTTCTTCAACTGCCATCAATTAATTTGTGTTTCATTAATGTGTCAGTAATTTTGAAAGTTCCAGTCTGGCTGGCACCTGCTTCCTTCCTTATCTGTAATTTGCTTTTTGTTGCAGTGAAATTTTTTTTTCACAGGACCTTTATGGTCTACTTGTAGCTATTCTATGAGCCTGCTGTTTGGGTCATAGCAGGGTCATAGAATAGTTGCAAACTCTGGAGGGGCCCATCAGGAAGCACTACCTTGAATGTTACTAATGTTAAGTTTGAACTTTTGCACCTGCTCATTGCTTTCAGTTTAGCTAAAATCGTTTTTTCTGCAATTTTGCGCGTTTTTTGGGCCGCGAATCCGTGCGAGATCGATTTCGGAAGCCGCGAATACGTGCGAATACAAAATTGTTTTTTTTGCGACGTGTATGTTCGCGTGATCTTGCGCGTGTTCGCGAGGCGCTTCTAGCTATACGTTTGCCAAGTTACCCTATCGGTCGTACACGGGCGCGGCCATCTTGTTGGCGTGACGTAATTCCGTTTCCGCCCGCTATGTGTAATCTCGCAAAGTGTGCTGCTCGCTAGTACAATTTTGCGCGTACTCGCAAGGAAAATCTCGCGCGAACTTACCCACGCGGTCGTGAACGGGCGCGGCCATCTTGTTTCTCATTCATTGCTATGGTTCTGGGCATGCTTTCTCTATCCTCTCTCAATCTCTGCCATCCTTTGCTTGTTTGAAGTTTTTTTGATCTAATTTTACTTATTATCTATCCCTCTATTTTTCTACCTCTATATTTTTGTGTTTTCTGCAGCTTTTAGTTACTTTTAAACTACTTTTTTAAACTCTTTTCTTTTCTTCTTCACTATTCTATTTCTTCTTTATCATTTAAGTTTATTTCTGCCCAGACCATGGTAAAGGGAGCCGGGAAGCACCCTGAGAAGGGGAAGGGTCCCGCACCCCGTGCCCGGCTCCCGTGCGGGCGTTTAAGGGGGGAGCAAGTGGTCCCGAGGGAGATCTTCAGCGCGGAGGAAGTGGCGGCACTGATCTTCCACGTCCAGCGCCGCCTCCCCAAGACGATCCTGGGAGGCGGCAAGATCGCGACCGGCTATGGCATCCGGGAGCGTCGCAAGCGGTGGGAGAAGGTGTGCCGGGCCATGTACAAGATCTCTGGGGTCCGGCGCACATATAACCAGGCCACCCACCGCTGGACCGATGTCATGGACCGGGAGCGGGACTTGCTGGACGCGCTCGGCGTAGAGGTCCCCGGGCTTGGTGAGTAGTAGTAGTAGTACATTTACTACTCTGTTTTATCCTGCTCTGTTATTTGCAAATCTTTGTTCTTTACCAAGAGCAATAATGCTGCCGATTACATTGAGGTAAATTATATTTCAAAATCTTCTATGCATTTCAGGTGCACTGCTCTCCTTCTCAGTAGCCTTGCTTGCTACTATGCTTCTTTGTTTTGTATGTTGTGTTCCGAAGCATTTCATTGGCCTGAGAAATTATGTATGAGTGTACTGTAAAGAAAAGAACTGCGTAATGCTAGACAGTAAGGGTCATATTTTCAATTACCGGCGCATCCCTGCAAAGTAGCAGGGATGCGGCAGTAATTGTGTGCCATGCCACCACCACCCATTGGCCCAAAACGTCACAGAAGCCTTACGCATCTGTGCCGTAAAGGCAGCGCATTGCTGGAGTTGCGTGCCAACGATGGCGCAGCTCCAGCAATGCTCTGGGGTACCCTATCTCCCCAATGCTGCATCAAGCCGTACGTCGGCTTCAAGCGCGCAGGGTTTGAGTCATGCATCATTGTCCTAAAAGTGACTGATTGACATCTTGTAGATTTCCCTCAGCCACTTTTAGGATTCATTCCTGCGCAGGTACGCCCTCCCTTGCGCCGGAACGCCCCCTGATGGCGCAGGGCTTTACAACGTGATGCATCGCCCATATGCCCATATGTGTTTTTTTTTTAATATATACGCCGCACCAACACCATGGCGAGTCTTTTGTTCTGCCGCTGCGTCAGAAAAGGCACGCAACAATGGAGGAAAATGAGCCGCAACTTCCGCAAGGGACTTCTAAATCAGCCCCAACAGACTGAAGTCCAGTCCTTCCTTTAGACACATGGCTATAAGAAGAAATAGTGGCGGTGGTGGCGGGTGGATTGATAGTTTGAGTATTCACTGATCTGCAAGCAGGATGGACTTTGTCTGTCACGTGTTGCGCACTGCTGCCTGCAGTGCCAGGCCTAGGCAAACCTCTTTAGTAGTCTGTTTATTGAGTTACATAGGAACTTTCTAAGTCAACGTTCCGCAAATCAGGCAATACGAATAACGTAGTATACCACATGAGATAGATCCCGTGGAATAGTTGTCTATCTATTTGCTATTATTCCAAAATATGTTGTTATTGTTCTTTTGAAATGTTTGATTTGGTTGAAAAATCTCATCCATGTTTTCTGGTTTTTCTTTCTTTCATGTTGTACATCAGCTCCCCCCAAGGGCAAGAGGACACAGGAGGAGGGTGCTGAGGATGCAGGCCAGGATCGGGCAGGCGAGGGCTCCTTTGCTGGCCCCAGTAAGTTTACATTTTAATAAACAGTACCTATTTTTTCCTAGCGTTCCTCATTCGATTTTTTCTAAATCGTCTTTGATCTTCTTGTAGACTGGATATAAATTCTTATCCTGCCTCGAATATGACTCCCTGTGGTATTACTAGACTATTCTTATTAGTCTGTCTGTGTAGCTAACTAAGATTGGACATTTGGCAATTCCATTGGACTCCCATTATATTCAGCAATACCTCTATGCACTATCTCCTTACTGACTAGATAGTGTGGCAGAGTCATTCAGCTCCCGAAGTCACCGATTATAGATCCCCAATGATCTCTAGATTATCGTACGCAGGACAAGAGAGTAGTACGGAGTCACAGCACAGTCAAGAAGTGTCAGAGGCACTCATGCTTGCAAAAATTCCAAAACCTTTAGCTCATCCACTCTAGTCTAGAGGAACAAAAACCACAGAGTCTATTTAAGTTTAAAAGCTTTATTAAAAGTAAACACATTTATTAAAATCTACTTTGTCATAAAACTATTTAACTGTAAACGGAAAAGTGGTTAGTGCTGACGATTAATTGGACACATTTCTTGTGGTCGAGCCGAACTCTCACCTGGTTTGAACTTGATCCTGGTCGTGTTCTTAGGACTCAGGAGTCAAGCTTCTGTCTGTTAGGAGAAAAAGTGGTGCATGTTAAAAATCAAAAGCAAGCATTCATCAGTTGTGCATAAAAGTGCAGCAAGACAACAGCCTTCCCTGGAAAATGGGACATTTTTACTATGGAGTAGACAGTCACAAATTATTACATTGTAATCTGTTTTTTTAACATTTCTCCTAGACCAAATATTATATAGTAGTGAGTGGTGTATTCTAACATTCTTAAATGTACTTTGTAGGTGTAACATCTGGTGACGGGGCCAGCGCGGAGGTGGCTGTGTTGGACCAGGACTCGGAGGCCTCTGGGGAGGAGGCGGCGGTAGAAGAGCTGGCGGACGTTCCTGTGGGGGATCAAACGGTGGTGGCGGAAACAGGTAAGCTATATATTCCTTACTTATTGAGATTGAAGACTGCATAGTGTGCTTTCTGCACGGGTGTATTACAATTACAAATCAACCAGGTAGTAGCCTCCTCGAAATGTACTTCGACTTAGCTGTGAAGTTTTTGGTGAGAAGAATCCCAATAAGTTCTTAGACGAACGTGATGGATGGGATGAACGAAAAGCGAAAGAAGGGTGTAAGTAAGTGGGACGCGAACTTGTATGATGGCTGGCAAAGAAGAACGATATGTGTTTGCTTGGCCCCCGAGGTGGCTGGGAAGGAAAGAATATGGTATGGTGCATGGCTGGGTCAATGAAGAAGCAAGGATGGGTGGAAGGACAGCAGCCTGGGTGGGTGAAACAGAAACTGTATGTGTGCGTATACTTTGACTGAATGGATGCCTGGAGCATGGTATTCTCTGACTCTTAGATAGCACATGTGTATCTAGAGACAGTAGATGGTCGCCAGGTGAAGTAAGTGTTACCTTGAAGAGCATGTACCACCGCACCCGCACGTCCGTTCCAGTGCAGGGAAGGCAAGGAAAAGAAATTGTAAATGTGTCCAATACTACCATGAATAGTAGCAGTACTTTGTATTGCGTTTGCATTCACAGCATATATCTGGTTATTACGGTGGACACTCCGTACCTCTCTTAATAACTTTAGTTTACTTGTAGTACGTCATTCATGTGTGGGTGTATCACTGTTCACTCAATATTAAGCAAAGCACCTAAAGTCATCTCATCTGTCATTAAATACGTCCCATGTGAAGTGATAGATAATCAAATTAGTTAGCTTCTTCATTTTCCTTTTCTAGTACTCATTTGCACTGTAGGGTGAAAGGTAAATTAATTAAGCAGTAGCCCTTGTAACAGAGTATTCTCAGTGCCACCCGTAATAGAAAAGTAATAACTTCACCACCTGCATGTACTGGACCGGTACAGTAACGCAAGTCTGTCTCACTCATCATGGTGTGCAACTTTTTTTCTCGGGTGCAAGTTCACTGTGCTGTGTCCATGTCATTCTGCCGGCTTGCATAAGATAACGTACCCATTTCCCTAAACAAGAGAGAAGAAGAAGAATAAGACTGGTGTACTGTCATAGTCGACTGTAATGGAAGTCCATAGTGGTCGTAGAATTAGTTCATTAAACTACCACTACTGTTAGAGCAAGGATGCAGAAGTGGGAGGTTACATAGATACTGTCTTCAATAGTTATGTACTGTGCTTTCAATTTGCTACTTGTACTCTGTGACCCAACTTTCGGCTCAATCACTTTGTGTTATTAATAAGGAGCATTGGTTACAGACTATGTCTTTCTTTCTTCATATAGTTGCTCCTTCCAAATCAACAACAAGGAGGGAGCAGGCTAGATTGGCCCGGCAACGGAGGCTGGAGGCCACAGTCGCCGAATATCGGCGGCTGGTGGCCCTGGAGGAGGAGGAGGACACGCAGTCGAGCGGGGCAACATCCTCGACTGTGACCACTGCATCCTCCTCCGTGACTAAGCCAGCGGGACCGAGCCGGGCTAAGAAAGACGACCGCCACCGCCAAGCAACCGAAATACCAGCAGCCCCCCACAGGAGCTGCACGGAACGCCAACGCCGCCTACGAGTCCGCATGTCCAACCTGGAGCAGGAGGTCCTGAGGTATAAGAACTTGGTTAAGGGCCTCCGCTCCGAGCTTGCCACCCTCCGCAAGGAGTATGATGCCCATGCCGCATCATGCACCAGCACCAGCACCCTCCAGTAGTGGAGTGTCCCTTGCCCTTTTTTTATAGACTTTTGGGGGGTGGGATTTGGGAGTTGGGATCGTTTTGGGACGTTTCAGAGACAATCGTTGGGGTTAGGGTGGGTGAGGGAGATTATTTTGTTAGGGCTAAATAAATATATTTTTCAACTTTATCTGACCATACCTGTTTTTTACTGCTTTTCAGTCTGGTGGGTGGGGGGCGGGGGTGTAACAGTAACTTTGTTTTCCTGAACAGTCGTAGGACTTTAGTAGTACAACCGTCAATCTCTTGTCTACTCCGAAATAATACTCCATTATACTACCTCCCACCAAACGCTTATCTTACCTGTAATTTGTGTTAGAAATTAGGGCTAGGCCCAGGGCTGGCTCCAGGTGAAATGGGGATTAACGTTGTCAATCCTGGGCGGGTGACATTTCCTCATTGCGGTGGTACTAGTGGTGTGACACAGTGGCAGTTGCATGCCTATGGAAAAAAAGAAAACGAAACCTTGTTTGTCCTCCTTACTGTAGCATTACAACGGTTACGGTACGATCGAGAAAATAGCAGGTGACAGTACACTAGAACAGTGCCATAATGTAGCCTAACAAATGGTAAAGTATTTGCTTGCAAGTATAACTAGTACTTGCGTTGAATTTATTTGACATTGGCTACTACTACTAGAAGATATAGTACTGAAGCTGAGTAAGTCTAGAAGATATCCTCGTATTCCTTCACCAGCCTGTTGCTGCTATGACCTTATCCTCCCCAGCAAGTGTGTGGAATTATTGATGTCATTTTAGTCAGACATCAAGCAAAACAACACAGCCCGGGGGAAGAGGGTTAGGGTTTGTAAAATGGATGGGAATGGGGGTTTCTTTTTGGGTAGGTTTTGTTGAGAGAAGAAAAAAAAGCAGAGCATGGACAAACAATAATTGAAGATACAGACAATCTTTGGTTACAAACTAAAGGTAAGCACATGCAGTCACACTCATAGAATAAAAGACAACAATGGATACTGTATCTGTATTGCGTATGTTGTTGGAGTTGTCCTGTTGAATTTGGTAAGTAATAAGCATGCAGCAAACAATTCCTCTTATTGGCGGCACTCCTCCATTCCAGCTGACGCTTCGTCCATCAATGTGGTGACCACTGACAGAAGACACCCTGTCCACTGCCTGCCTGGCGGATGTTGACTGAAACCCGGCCTGTAATTATTGAACGGAAAACAGGAAGTGCTATTACAATACCACTGATAAATAAATAAAAGGTATGTACGCTGTGTGGTGCAAAAAGTCACACTTTGATTTCCCTAATAGACAGTACAATATTTTAGAAATTGCGTGCTCTGTCTGAGTCACCTTTTTAAGGATCAATAAGTATGGCCAAAATATTATAGCGGATCTTTCCCCTCAAGGTAGGTGTACTACTGTGTTTTAGAACAAAATTTGACCTTGAAAAAAAGGCTGTTCCTTATGGATTTTGTCCAAAACACTTCTATCCGGTATTAGACCTTCCCAGGAATGCCCCAGGCAAGACCCGCCGGCGCCAACCCACCCGCAAAAAACCACCCGACAACACCCCCAAACAGCAAAAAAGCTAAATCTCATACTTACAATATCTCTCGGCCTTCGGTCCAAATGCGGCGCTGTTCAGCTAGGTCATCATCATCATCAATCATCATAACTCCTGTTTTCCACCACGGATTTCCTGAAAAGCAAATGCAATCAAGATTAGACTGTCGCAGCAGTGCTTCGACAGAGACCCCGGCCGCAACCCACCCACGAACAGCAGGAAGCCCCCCAAAACGCTACATTGAGCAAGATGTCAGAAGAAATAGCAAAAAAAAGGCTGTTCCTTATGGATTTTGTCCAAAACACTTCTATCCGGTATTAGACCTTCCCAGGAATGCCCCAGGCAAGACCCGCCAACCCACCCGCAAAAAAACAACCGACAACACCCCCAAACAGCGAAAAAGCTAAATCTCATACTTACAATATCTCTCGGCCTTCGGTCCAAATGCGGCGCTGTTCAGCTAGGTCATCATCATCAATCATCATAACTCCTGTTTTCCACCACGGATTTCCTGAAAAGCAAATGCAATCAAGATTAGACTGTCGCAGCAGTGCTTCGACAGACACCAAAAATTACCCACAAACCCCCGGAACCCCGCCAAAGAGCACCTCAAAGGCAAGCAAGTCAGCAAAAATGGCAAGAAATTTCCACCTCATATTTGGTCCAAAACACTTTTGTCCATTATTAGAGCTTCACAGCAATGGGCCCAAATCCGTCAACTCACCCGCAAAGAAGTACAACACCCCCACAAGTGCTGAGTCTTTCTTCATTGGGCGTAATCCAGCACTCTGCTTGGAGGGAAATCGCAGTCTGGAGGAGGAGGATAGAGGAGCATGTTCTTCGGAACTTGTGAACCTGAGGAATGTAGACTGCGGCACCTTCAAAGCAATAAGCAAACAAGTGAAGACAGTTCTGATGATGGTCTTGTTTTTGGGATTAGGTGATTAAAGTTTGAATTAAATTAACTGTGCAAAACAAAGAAAGAGAGACACAAAGCACACAGGAATAAAAGGGAATAAGGACGAAAAAGAAAGTTCTTGATTGATTGTCTCATTTTCAGTGCTCGGTGTCAGGGAATAAGAACAAGATTTCGTCATCATACTCTGCGAATTCAGGCTGGATGAGGTCAGTGCCACCGAACAGAGAAAAAATCCCCTCATCTACGTTGCCGTCCTCCTCGTCTTCATGCGGCGTGCTTTCTCGTACTTTGTAATCAGGTGGTATGAGGTGCTGATTCATCTTGATCATTGTCAGCCGCTCCACATTTTTGGGCGAGAGGCGGCTCCGTTTGGGAGTTACAATGCCACCAGCAGCACTGAAAACACGTTCAGAAGACACACTTGCGAGTGGGCAAGACAAATAGTTTATAGCCAGGTTGTAGAGCTGTGGCCACAATTGTTTTTTGCCATGCCAATACTGCAATGGCTCCTCATTAAGAAAGACCACTGTTGAGTCATTCATATAGTCCTGCACCATCGACTCAAGGTCATCAACGGTTCCTCCACTTTGCTTACTTTTTGCTGTGGCTGTGACATTTTTTCGAAAACCATACCCCATCAAACTTAGCCAATCCTCCTCCGCAGCCACTGTTAGTGTTGTCATTGTGTGTGGTGCAGATGATCCAGTTGCCGGTGTCTTTAACGGCTGAGAGGTCACTTGTGCCCCAGCCACAGGTGCAGAAGTGGATTCTTGTGACTGGGGATGGCCTGCTGATGCTGATGTACTGGCTTCTCCTTCAATAACCTGCCGTTCTTTTTCAAACCTCTTGGCTGACCAGGCTAACCAATGTTTGTACTTTTGAACATCTGCATCATCAAAAGGAAAGAATGCTTCGTCTGCCAGCGCCTTTTTGTAGCGTGGATCCAGAATAGTAGCACAAATGTAATGCTGATCGGACTTGATCTTTTGAAGACGTTCATCACCACGTAGGCGCTCTAATAATTTCTCTGACAAAATGAAATTGTTATTTTTTTTCTTCATCTTCTTTTTCAAACTCAGAAGACACCGCCATCAGTTGGTGCTCCAGCATGCACAACAATGGGATAGCTTTTCCCAAATTACAGTCCTCCTGGCTGACTGCACGCGTGAAGAACTCAAAAGGACGAAGCATGTCTGTCAGGCTTTTAACTATGTCCCATTGCGCCGCAGTCATCCGCAGGTCCTCCTTCTGAGATTTACCCTCTGTTGAGAAATAGTGATCGAGTACCGTATACTGCTCATACAGACGCTCAAGCATGTAGAAGGTTGAGTTCCAACGTGTTGCCACCTCCTGGATGAGTGCTTTCACTGGCATTCTACGTTGAAGTAGCAGTCTCCGCAGATGCTTCCGGGCCTTAAAAGAATGGCTGAAATGGTTGGACATTTTGCGGCAGGTGGCCATTACCGCGAACGCTGCACTGTCTCTATCACTCAAGAATTTTTGAACTACCAGGTTGATACAGTGCGCCAAACATGGCACTCTGAAATAGCCACCCTCCGACATGGCCTTAACTACATTGGAGCCATTATCCGTGGAAACATAAGCAATCTTGCGTTTTAGGGGGGATAGCATTGTCAAGACCTTTTTGTTAAACTCTTGCAAAAGGTTTTCTGCTGTGTGACTTTTCTCCAAGCCAAACATGGCTAGTGTTGCATGTTTCCGAGCAGCTTTGAAAACTTTGTCCGGGTCAACACCTGCGTTTAGCTTTGCTTTAACACCTGAAAAAGAGACCCAGTGTGCAGTGATGCACATGTAATCATGGCCTGGGCCACTGGTCCACATGTCTGTTGTCAGATGTATTGTGTGAACAGCACTCTTCTGCAAAGCTGCCCCAATCGCCTGCAGCACATCTTCATGTAGTGCTGGAACCGCAACTCTGGCAAAATAGAACCGGCTCGGAACTTTCCATTTAGGGCAGAGCGTTGCCACTAATTCAAGAAAACCTACCGCTTCTACAAAAGAAAAAGGTAGAAGGTCCACAGCTAGCATTTTAGCCAGCTTAGTGTTATACAGACGCGTCAGTGGGTGGTTGCGTTCATATGGCACGTCTGAAGTAAGCATTGTTCTAATGTTGCCCTGGACCAAGCATTTACGGGCTGATAATGACTTCGTTGACCCAATTTTGCTCGCTGGTGAACTTTTGTGCGTTGGTGTCTCACTCGCTCCAACACTCTTAGTGTGCCTCACATTGGGTGTGCTGCTGACAGGGGTACTGGGTGTAAGGGAAGTGTTTGACACGTCTTCTTCCTGCTCGTCATCATCAGATGAAACATCAACGTTTCCTTCAATTTGGCCTTTCTTGATCGCATCTAGGTGCGCAAACCATTTGACAGTGTGCTGTCTCCTAAGATGACCTCTCTGGCCTCCGGTACCATAGTTGGTACCTGGCTTACCATGACTAACTGCTTGCTTACAAATGGTACAAATGGCAAACTTTGGATTTTTTGGACAAACAGTAAAGAAGTCCCAAACTGGGGACTTGAAGTGTCTGTGGGACATGGAGGAGGCGGCGATACTGGTGGTGGTGGTCATGAAGCTAATGCCAGATGAAGTGGAGGATGTGGATTGCCCAACTTTTGTACGTTTTGCACTTTCACCGCCACTAATTAAGGTCGAGGTTGACGGAGGTCTCTTCTTGCCAGAAAGAAATATGGAAGCGGGACGAGTTGGTGTACTACTTAACTCCAATGATTGTGGTGTTTCCACTGCCTCCTCATCGACAACATCATCATCACGCTCAGCAGCTCTTCGGGCTAGGGTCAAAATGTCTGTTTGCTGCATGCCCGCTGGGGCTGCAGTGACCTTTATGATGACTGGGTCGTCGTTGGCAGAGTCTTCATCAGCAGCAGTATCCGCCACTTCTTGTTGAGACTCATCACACTCCATAACTCTGAGACTTTGGACGAGCTTCCTTTTACGCTTAACTACCTTTGTTTGTTCCCAAGTTTGATCCGTATCATCAGAAGGAGGTGTGCTTGAAGAGGATGTAGACACCACCCTTGATCTCTTCCTTGCTAGGGGTGTGGAAGACAATGAAGGATCATCAGGAGGAGTGGCTTCCTCAAATGATACCTCGCCTTGATTGTCGATTTCCTGATGTGCCCCTACTTCGGGAGGAACAACTATTGTGGGCACTTGTTGTGACCCTCCATGCACCTCTGCTTGCGCATCTCCTTGCGCTGCCTCTCCTTCCACATGTACTTGGGCTTGTACTTGCACATGTGATTGTTGTTGCGGCTGTGGTTGTTCAACACTCGTCAGATGAGCTACAACAACCTGTGTTGATTGAGGGACATTGCTGCTGCTTTCTTGCGATGAGCCAACATCACTGGTCGATGGTGGTTGAAGAAGTATACTGGCTGCCTCTGCAGCACTCAAGGGCTTGGACTTAAGTTGGCGTGGTGGTGGTGGTGGCACTGAGCCCAATGGAGCGGGGGTGCTGCTGCCAGCTTGGTCCCCAGCAGATCCCGCTGCAGCTGCTGCAGGCATACTTTTTTTTTTACTCCAAAAAAAGGGGCGGGCGGCACACCAGTGTCCTTGGTAACTTGCTTCTTCTGCTCCTTACTGGCACCTTTCTTGCTAGAGGAGCTACGGGTTACTTTTTTTGGGGCCATCTTCTTCAGAGCAGGTCAGCAGGCAGCAGTTGCACGAGTTGCAGAGGGTTCTGTGTCCAGACGTGACGTCGCGTGACGTTATGCTGCACACACCGCTGCAGGACTTCTTCCTGGCACTGGTGGTTCTATTGAGTCTTCTTGTGCACCTAAAAGCAATGGAAGACAGAGGAACATCAGTTCAGTTATACACCCCAAAAAATCGACAAAACACAGAAAAATGAGCACAATCCCATGCCATCCATGATGTTTACATTGAAGACACCCCACAGAAAGACTAGGGACATGCAAGTATGCAACACTCACTACCCCTGGGCATAAGGGATGAAAAGTAGGCAAAATAAGTGCAGGCCTCAGACACTGCCTCTCCTCAAAATGGCCCCCTTACACCCCAAGCACATGTTGCCTGTACCAGCCAGCACTCAAGATGGCCACCACCACCACCCACATGGCCAGTCCACATCAACAGTACACCCCCAAAAAACAGAAAAACAGCCAGAAATCACCACAATCCAATGCCATCCATGATGTTTACATCAAAGAGAGTGAGACCACACCACAGGCACACTCAGTCCATGCACCACCACCACCCCTGGGCAAGCAAAAGGCCACACCAGCAGCCCCCCAAAAACGACAAAAAACAATAAAATCTGCACAATCCCAGCCCATCCATGGCCTCAATGGTGTTTAAATTCAAGAAGACACCCCACATAAAGACTAGGCCCATGCAACACTCACCACCCCTGGGCAAAGGGCCACACCAGCAGGCCCAAAAAAACGACAAAAAACAATAAAATCTGCACAATCCCAGCCCATCCATGGCCTCAATGGTGTTTAAATTCAAGAAGACACCCCTCAGAAACACTAGGCCCATGCAACACTCACTACCCCTGGGCATAAGGGATGAAAAGTAGGCAAAATAAGTGCAGGCCTCAGACACTGCCTCTCCTCAAAATGGCCCCCTTACACCCCAAGCACATGTTGCCTGTACCAGCCAGCACTCAAGATGGCCACCACCACCACCCACATGGCCAGTCCACATCAACAGTACACCCCCAAAAAACAGAAAAACAGCCAGAAATCACCACAATCCAATGCCATCCATGATGTTTACATCAAAGAGAGTGAGACCACACCACAGGCACACTCAGTCCATGCACCACCACCACCCCTGGGCAAGCAAAAGGCCACACCAGCAGCCCCCCAAAAACGACAAAAAACAATAAAATCTGCACAATCCCAGCCCATCCATGGCCTCAATGGTGTTTAAATTCAAGAAGACACCCCACAGAAAGACTAGGCCCATGCAACACTCACCACCCCTGGGCAAAGGGCCACACCAGCAGGCCCAAAAAAAGGACAAAAAACAATAAAATCTGCACAATCCCAGCCCATCCATGGCCTCAATGGTGTTTAAATTCAAGAAGACACCCCTCAGAAACACTAGGCCCATGCAACACTCACTACCCCTGGGCATAAGGGATGAAAAGTAGGCAAAATAAGTGCAGGCCTCAGACACTGCCTCTCCTCAAAATGGCCCCCTTACACCCCAAGCACATGTTGCCTGTACCAGCCAGCACTCAAGATGGCCACCACCACCACCCACATGGCCAGTCCACATCAACAGTACACCCCCAAAAAACAGAAAAACAGCCAGAAATCACCACAATCCAATGCCATCCATGATGTTTACATCAAAGAGAGTGAGACCACACCACAGGCACACTCAGTCCATGCACCACCACCACCCCTGGGCAAGCAAAAGGCCACACCAGCAGCCCCCCAAAAACGACAAAAAACAATACAATCTGCACAATCCCAGCCCATCCATGGCCTCAATGGTGTTTAAATTCAAGAAGACACCCCACAGAAAGACTAGGCCCATGCAACACTCACCACCCCTGGGCAAAGGGCCACACCAGCAGGCCCAAAAAAACGACAAAAAACAATAAAATCTGCACAATCCCAGCCCATCCATGGCCTCAATGGTGTTTAAATTCAAGAAGACACCCCTCAGAAACACTAGGCCCATGCAACACTCACTACCCCTGGGCATAAGGGATGAAAAGTAGGCAAAATAAGTGCAGGCCTCAGACACTGCCTCTCCTCAAAATGGCCCCCTTACACCCCAAGCACATGTTGCCTGTACCAGCCAGCACTCAAGATGGCCACCACCACCACCCACATGGCCAGTCCACATCAACAGTACACCCCCAAAAAACAGAAAAACAGCCAGAAATCACCACAATCCAATGCCATCCATGATGTTTACATCAAAGAGAGTGAGACCACACCACAGGCACACTCAGTCCATGCACCAGCACCACCCCTGGGCAAGGAAAAGGCCACACCAGCAGCCCCCCAAAAACGACAAAAAACAATAAAATCTGCACAATCCCAGCCCATCCATGGCCTCAATGGTGTTTAAATTCAAGAAGACACCCCACAGAAAGACTAGGCTCATGCAACACTCACCACCCCTGGGCAAAGGGCCACACCAGCAGGCCCAAAAAAACGACAAAAAACAATAAAATCTGCACAATCCCAGCCCATCCATGGCCTCAATGGTGTTTAAATTCAACAAAACAGTTGTATCATGCACCCATAACCAACCCTGGTCCTACTGGATACTGTGGCTACCCACAATATAATTTATTTAATTTTCTGAAAAAGTTCCAAAATTGTACTTGCAGCAACTGTAATGCCCCAAACAAACTTACTTGTGAAAGTTGATTTCTAATCCAAAAGTGATCCAAAGACAGTCAAAAAGGCCTCAAATCCAAATATCCAGCAGCACCCACAAAAAGTAATCCTTCCAGCTCCAGATCCAAATGAAAGTGACCAGGAGATGGACAAAGCACTGGGAGGAGCCTGCTGGACAGGAACAGGAAGTTGGAGACTGTGGGGCACTTCCTTCCTCCCCCCCCCAAAATGGACTCCTTGCAAAAAAAAAGGCCATGCAAATGTCAACCTGAGGAGTGATTCTGATAAAAATCATAATTTTCTGAAGGTTTATCCTGTTTGCTGGTGATTTTCTTGTGCGAAATTGCAAAATCTCTATTTCGCAAGTGCGAGATTGTTCCTTTCCGCCGCAACTACGTGTTCGCAATTGCGAACTCTCGCGAGGTGTGCTGTGCAAGGTGGCAAGCCGCGAGTACGTATTCGCGGGCGACAAACTCCCGCGGGAACACGCAGCAAGATCTAAAATGGCGCGTCACTCGCAAAGAAAAACAACTCGGCAAACGCTAAAATGACGGAAAGTGAACGCCGTGCACCACGCCGCGCGCCGCAACCAAGCAAAAAATCCGCCGCGAGCGGATTCACGGATTTTCGACAAATTCGCAAGCGTTCGCGGATTGCGAATTTTGCCGAAAATCCGAAAAATCCGCGAGCGGAGCGGATTTTACGCCCATGCTTACCTTCCACAAATGGCATAAGTCCTGGATGTTCGGTGCCATACTTGAGGGTTTGACCTAAAGACACGTCCTGCGGTGCCCTGGTCCAAAATCAAACAACATAACACTTGTTTTTAAAAAAAATTAAAAAATTAAAAAAAAAAGTTCTTTTCAGAACTAACTCATTGTACCAAAAACAGCTCCAGGAGCATATTAT
This sequence comes from Lissotriton helveticus, assembly GCF_964261635.1. NCBI lineage: Eukaryota > Metazoa > Chordata > Amphibia > Caudata > Salamandridae > Lissotriton > Lissotriton helveticus. The sequence continues at coordinate 1,895,786,160 of NC_136068.1, read as the reverse complement.
AAAGGGGGTTTATCTCCCCTTTTTTGGCTTTCGTTCGTGCGCGACCGTGTGCGCGCACCCGCCTATATATTTCGGGAAAACTTCGCGATAGCAACTTATTAAATTTCTTCATAGACCCATCAAAGAACTTATACTACGTCAAAGACACTAAACCTAGGCTTCTTTTTTATTATTATGAAAATTTTCATTAAATGGAGCCGAATGTCTTTTTAAACTTTCGTGCGTGACCGAATGTACACACCTTGGTATTTTAAAAAAATATATAAAAGGTTTTATACTTTAACAATTGTATGCTTGATTCCAGCTCAGAAGATATATTAAATACGGATATATTTGGATTTACTCCTTTTCACGTTTTGAAACTTCGCTGAATTGGACCGCTACTTCCAAATGGCGTACGTGACCAGATACTATCACCGCGTACACGTCCTGAGACGCGCATATGAAGTCATGTGACTTCACAACAACACTTCCAATTGGTTCTTAGTAGTTTCTATTCTGCAACTTACACGAAGCACTCCACCCACTTCTCTCACATCTCTACCCTGTTATCTGCAATTGTGAACATCAAAAGGAGCTGCGCTACGCCCCTGTAAGAGGCCTCACTCCCACTGCTGCAACGGCTTGGCAGTCCTCCAGATGCACAGGAACAGCCCCTCCGATCCATTGAAGTTCTCTGTCGTGAGAGGCCTCACTCCCACTGCTGCAACGGCTTTGCAGTCCTCCAGATGCACAGGAACAGCCCCTCCGATCCATTGAAGTTCTGTGTCGGTCTCAATACCACTTACGAAATGAAAATAAGCACTGAAGAATATTTATGCTGTAGCAGGAGGAGTACTACATGCTTGCAGAATGCATTCTATTACCTATAAAAAAGTGAAACACCCACGCTACAATCATATAGAATACTTCCTCTAAAGAAGCCTGTGAATAACTTTCGAACATCAGGTTAACCTTTTTTTACTCTCTCATCATTGTTAAAGATAAGTATTTACAATACTATATTAAACAATGCCATGATTTTTCCTTTTTAATTTTAAAAATCTTGCAATCTTTCACAAACCCAATACTCATGGCTTCTTTTTCGTGACAAAAATCTTGCAATATTACATACCTACATAGAATAACAGAAAAAACATAAAACTACAAAGGCCAAACAGTCTACTAAACGCGGATTTGTAACCTATGGGGCAGATTTATGTTAACTACTTCATACCCAGATATGCACCAGTTAATGTGCACCACAGTATGGTAGTGCTCCGTTACCCATGGTGTGCCACATTTGAAATGTGGCGCACCATGGTACAAAAACACCATACATGCGTAACACATCTGTGCTCAAAAACTAATACATTGCTAGAGTTGCATCGCAACTGTGATGCAGCTACAGCAAGGCTCACCAATGCACTATATTCACAATGCTGCGTCAATACCTACGCCTGCTTCAAGCACATGCACAGTTTTGAAACAGCATGGGCCTGAAAGTCACTGAGTGAAATATCATACATTACAGTCAGCCACTTTCAAGACGCATTCCTTCAGAGGAACAATTACCGGTTATTAGAGGTAGATCGTCCGACTCCACCGGAGGAGACCCCTAATAAAAAAGACATATATAAAATGCGGACTAGCCGCTGTATCGTGCTAGCAAACTTTAACTTAAAAATCGTTAGAAAAAACAAAAGGAATCGAGCAAAATCAGTAGGCCACTGATAGGATAGGATCTCTTTTTCACCTCGCTAAAATAGAAACATTAGGAACAACCCCTCATGAGAAATATGAAACTAGTGAGAGAAACCGAGCTCGACGCCATGATGGCTGCAAGATAGCTCGGCTCCGCCACCCACCCCGCCCAAAATAACGACAAACCCTATACAAATATTATAAATAAATACAACACACCAGCAAAGTAACAGTGTAAAACGTTTTATTAAATAACTATTTACATGGCAGCCTGCTGCAACATGAAAACAACACTTCCAATTGGTTCTTACTAGTTTCTATTCTGGAATTTACATGCAGCACTCCACCCACTTCTCTCACTATCTTTTCTACTCTCAAGAGAGAACAACGTCCTACATTTTTCGGAAGACTTTGGTGAAATGGCTACCGTATCTCATTCATCTTCCGAATCTGAACAAAATGATCGACTACCTTTAAGAAGAAAAAAAGAATCTTTCATCTGGCAATTTTTCACTTATCCTGAAGATCAAAAGGAAGTAAATGCACCAAAAGTAACCTGCACAATATGTGACTCGTTTCTCTCAAGAGGAAATCCAACAAAAAAATATTCCTTTTCCATACATACCATGGTGCGGCATGTCAAACAAGAGCACCCTGTGCAATTTGCAGAGGGATTGACAAAAGCCCTGGCCACGCTATTACCATTAGAGGTGGCCAGCACATTTTTTGATCGACGACCTGTATCTCTATCGAGTGCAGAGATGGACTTGAGACATTTAACTATATATGGTCTATAACCTATGGTTTTTTCAGTGAATTTGCTCCGCCGCCCACCCCGCCCAAAATAACGAGAAACCCTAAGCAAATATTATAAATATATACAACACACCAACAAAGTAACAGGGTAAAACGTTTAATTAAATAACTATTTACATGGCAGCCTGCTGCAACATCGATCCAAATGCATGGTTTTTTCAGTGAAATTCCTCCGCCGCCCACCCCGCCCAAAATAACGAGAAACCCTATGCAAATATTATAAATATATACAACACACCAACAAAGTAACAGGGTAAAACGTTTAATTAAATAACTATTTACATGGCAGCCTGCTGCAACATCTCCGCCAGCAGACGGCGTGGGGTGCACTGGAAGGGAGAGGCGGCGCGGACGAGCCTCCCCCACCTCCCCAGGTGGAGGTTTCTCAGCTACACCCCAGCGCTTCACTGATCTCCTTGTCCTCAGTCAAGCATTAATAGTAAGATTTTCATAGGTGAGTGTAGGTTCATAGTTTGCCATCCACAGACTAAAAGCCTGGAGTGGCAGTGAGAAAACCATAACTAGGTAAGAAGGAACGCAGAGGCTGTAGGAAGGACTCTGCATATGCTTGGTCCCTGAGATGCTTCGATGTCACTGCCTTCCACAAATGTCATAAGTCCTGGATGTTGGGTGCCATAGTTGAGGGTTTGACCTAAAGACACGTCCTGCGGTGCCCTGGTCCAACCATCACATATACCTGCGCCAGGAGACGGCGTGGGGTGCACTGGAAGGGAGAGGTGGCGCGAACGAGCCTCCCCCACCTCCCCAGGTGGAAGTTTCTCAGCTACACCCCTAAAGACACGTCCTGCGGTGTCTTGGTCCAACCATCACATATACCTGCGCCAGGAGACGGCGTGGGGTGCACTGGAAGGGAGAGGCGGCGCGAACGAGCCTCCCTCACCTCCCCAGGTGGAGGTTTCTCAGCTGCACCCCAGCACTTCACTCGACATAGGCGGCCGGCTCCCGGGGTCCGGCGGAACTTTTAGCCTTTTGGTGACTCTTCCATTCTGGACCTTGTCCCACAATCCGTTTGACCTGAAGACACGTCCTGCGGTGCCCTGGTCCAACCATCACATATACCTGCGCCAGGAGACGGCGTGGGGTGCACTGGAAGGGAGAGGCGGCGCGAACGAGCCTCCCCCACCTCCCCAGGTGGAGGTTTCTCAGCTACACCCCAGCGCTTCACTCGACAAGCTGAGTTGCGCCCGCTCCTGCGGCACAGTGCCTCGCTCGGCCAGCTGAATTACGCCTGCTCTTGCTATTACAGCGTCTCACCCGCCATCCGGCTGAATTGCACCCACTCTTGCGATACAGCGACAGGCGGCTGCCACGGAGCTCAGGAAATGGCGGTCGGCTCCACAGACTTGGGCCTGGCCTGCAAGGATGGCTCTGGACAACCCTGGAACTCGGACGCTTGACTGCTACGGCATGGGCCCCATTCCCAAAAGCGTCCCATCAGCCTTGAAGATTCTACAAGAGTCACCGGGGCCCCCGACTCCCGCAGAGTTCCGGTGGGGAGCTTCTGCCATGATTGCTCGCAGAATGGCCACGACGTAGCCACGTGGTGCTCTCATGCTGACCCCAGCTTCAGTCTGAAACTTTCAGAAACACTGTAGACTACCAATTCAATCAGTTCCGGTGGAGCCCCAACGACGTATCGCGTTGTTGCATAATGCGTCATATGACACGCTGCGTTAGCGCACCCAGAAGTGCTCCGGTACGCGAGGCGCGAAACGCAGCTTCCCGGAAGCAATCCGGGGCGCGGCGCGGAGCGCGTAACATAAGCATAACAGGTCATGTGACTTGTTAATAAAACTTTTCATTGGTTTAGAAATATTTTTTGTCCCAAATGATGAAAACCCCTCCTTGTTTCCTCTTGACTCCTGCCCCCTCCCCAAGTCTTGCTCGGCCAGCTGAGTTTCGCCCACTCGTGCAGCCTACGACATGGATACGCCGGGGCGTTATGGATCAGTATGAGCAAATATACACTTGGGGATTCACAAGCAACAACAAGCCTTTGTATTTGGGGCTCTAAATCAACAACAGTGAGAGAACAGAACAGAACTAAGCACTCAGAGGCTACGTTTAAATGTAACATCATCTCCCCAAAGGTACATCACCTTACACACACATGCACTCTGATCTCCTTGGCCTCAGTCAAGCATCAATAGTATGATTTTCATAGGTGAGTCTAGGTTCATGGATTTCCATCCACAGACTAAAAGCCTGGAGTGAGAGTGAAAAAACCATGACTAAGTAAGAAGGAAGACAGAAACAGAATCTTCCTCTGCAACATCCGGCTCTGCATCGCTACTTACTTATAAATGCAGAAAAAACTCAATTAACACAAGGGCTCTTTTCAGAGCCACCTTATATCAAAGCACTCAAACTTCTGATTTATCTCCATTTTCACACTCTTCTAAATAAGTGTGCGCGCCCGAGTGCGCGCACCCCGCAACTTTAAAAAAAATATATATATATATTTTCGCCTTTAAGGACCTTACTGCACACCCTGAGAAAACCTACGCAGCAAAACAATCTCTACCTTCTCCCCTTTCCATGTTCCAACGCTTTCAAATGAACAATATATTTACTCGCAGTGACAAAATGGCGGTCAACACTTCCTGATTTCCTTCGAATCGAACGTTAACACACGTCACGCAGCAAAAAAAAATTCCGCTCGCGCGCGTGCTTACAGATATATAATTGACTTTAACTTTAATTTTCTCAGCAACTACTGAACGGATTTACACCATTCCAAAAAAAGCGTAATCTGCGAGCCGGACTCTACAGTTTTGCCAAAGTTCTTATAAACCCATTCAGCCGTTCGACCTGTAGCCGTGTCTAAACGTCCTATGGAAAATAACATGGAGAAAACACGTTTTGGGACCCCCCTTTTATCTCAGCCCCCGCTTCACCAATCCCCCCCAAACTTTCCGGGAAGGAGCGCAGCGGACCAAGCCATCTTCTTTGAGAAATTCGCAAAGATTCATCCACCAGAGCCAAAGTTAATCCAAATAGAATGTTGAGGATTTCCTATGGAAACTAGGTTCTAACTATAACTACCTACTGGCGACCGCCAGTAGGTAATATATATATATACACATACATATATATAAATGCATATGCATATAAATGCATATATATATATGTGTATATGTGTGCGTGTAGAGAGAGGTAGAGAGGTAGAGGTGTAGAGGTAGAGAGGTAGAGGTAGAGAGGTAGAGACTAGTAGAGAGAGAAGTAGAGAGAAGTAGAGAGAGGTAGAGAGTAGAGAGTGAGTAATAGAGAGTAGAGAGTGAGCAGTAGAGAGTAGTAGAGAGCAGTAGAGAGAGTAGCAGAGAGTGAGTAGTAGAGAGTAGTAGAGAGTGAGAAGTAGAGAGTGAGTAGTAGAGAGTAGTATAGAGAGAGTAGTAGAGAGTGAGTAGTAGAGAGTAGTTGAGAGTGAGTAGTAAAGAGTGAGTAGTAGAGAGAGAGTAGTAGAGAGTGAGTAGTAGAGAGTAGTAGAGAGTAGTAGAGAGTGAGTAGTAGAGAGTAGTAGATAGTGAATAGTAGGGAGTGAGTAGTAGAGAGAGAGTAGTAGAGAGTAGTAGAGTAGTAGAGAATGAGTAGTAGAGAGTTAGTATTAGAGAGTAGTGGAGTAGTAGAGAGTGAGTAGTAGAGAGTAGTGGAGAATATTCCAAAGTATGGCACAGCACCACTTGCACAACAAGTCCAATCAAATCATATCACTTAGAGTCCTTATTGAAGCGCTGAATCTTGGTGTATATTCAAATGCTTTTATTTTCCTTAAGTTTATATACCACAGCCAGCCGACGCGTTTCGTTCTGTACAACAGAACTTCTTCAGGGCGTTCTTATTTCCTTCAAGTTATGTCGGTATCCTGTTGTCATATAACTAGATATTTCTTCCAAATGTTAGACGAGTCGTAAGTACATTCTTATTTAAAGTGACTAGGTATCAATTTTACCCACACAATTCGGGCAGACTTGAGTAATTTATAGCAACCACAAAGTCAATCTTTCAAAAATTCCAAAGTATAGAACATGATAATCCAAATCCAAATGTTTCTCAAGAAAAGTCATTTTCAATCGTTTGGAATATCGGCGTTTGGGCAGATATGACCCACGGGCATAGTTTATGACTTTTCTTGAGAAACATTTGGATTTGGATCATCATGTCTATTACTTTGGAATTTTTGAAAGACTGACTTTGAGGATGCTATAAATTACTCAAGTCCATGGATGCTGCTGGGAACAACCCCAGCAACACCCATTGCACGCCCCTTTAACGCAGGACACTGCGTTAAAGGGACTGATATTTATCAGGCAGGATTACGCCACAAAAAGTGGCTTAGTCCTGCCTGATAAATATCACTCAGTCTTCTGCGCCACAGGAACGTCACAAAAAGTGACGTTCCGGAGGCGCAAGGGGCTGGTAAATAAGGCCCCATAGGTTTCACACTCATTATAGTTAGGAATTAGCATTTAAAAAACCTTTGAAATTCACTGAAAAAACCATAGGTTTCACACCAGTTATAGTTAGCTGGACAATTTACTTATATAAAACCATTGAAATTCCCCCGTTATAGTTAGTTGTACTCACTATAACTCGCGCGCTCGCAATCCACAGCTCATGATGTCACATATTACATCGTTCATGAAATGGTCAGTGACTTTACTGATGACATCACTGATGACATCTCAAATGACATCACTGATGACATCACTGATGACATCATCCAGTGAATGTGGTTTGCTTTGATATTTAAATATTTATTTATTTATTTATTTATTTAAGCTTGTATCGCGCACAGCTACCCACAATGGGTTTCCTGGCGCCAGTGATAGACTGTAGAAGAAGGGGGAAGTATCACCTTGGCTTAGGGCCACAGCCGACTATTAGTCACGCTTAGTGAAAAGCAGAGTCTTCAAAGCCTTACGAAAGCGGAGTAGGTTGGTCTCTGATTTTAATGCCAAAGGGAGGGAGTTCCAATATTTGGGACCCAGAGTGGAAAAGGAACGGCCTCCCATTTTTGTCAGCTTCCATCTTGGCATTGTAAAGTTACCAGTATCCGATGACCTTAGTGAGCGCAGGGGTCTGTAGGGGCTTACCAGCCCTTGAATATATGCTGGGGCGCTGCCCTGCTTGGCCTTGAACGTGTAACAGAGTGCCTTGAATTTAACGCGTTCAGGGATGCTCAGCCAATGAAGGTCGCGTAAGGCGGCAGTGGCTGAAGTGCGTCTAGGGACGTTCTTTAGTAGGCGCGCAGCCGCATTTTGCACAACTTGCAGCACATGTATGGTGGCTTTGTCTGCGCCCAAGTAAAGAATGTTGCCATAGTCCAGGCGAGATGTTACGAGTGCCTGGACTACGGTTCTGCGGGAGGAAAGGCGGAGCATCCACAGACTCTTATGAAGCCACCGCAGTGTTGAAAAGCAGATGGCTGCGACCTTGGTTGCTTGTTGCCTCATAGTTAGCCTGTCGTCAATGATGACACCCAGGTTACGAACTGCAGCAGATGGAGTAGGCGCATTTCCCAGTTCGGTGGGCCAGTGGTGGGGACCCCATAGATGTTTGTTCCGTCCCAGAATGACCACCTCAGTCTTCTCCCCATTCAGCTTGAGACAGTTTCTCCGCATCCAATCGGCCACAAGAGTGAGGCCCGACTTGAGTGCGGAGATATCGTTCTCGTCTTTCCCTGATAGGGAGAACACAATCTGGGTGTCATCTGCGTAGGAAAACAGGGTTAACCCCGCCTGTTCAACTATGGTTGCCAAGGGTTTAACATAAATGTTAAATAATAAAGGGCTAAGAATTGAGCCCTGGGGAACGCCGCGGGTAGATGGACAGATGGCGGAAGTTATAAATACACTAGTTATAAATACACTACTTTGCATTGAAGAATGAGTGGATATATAAATATAAATGTGTGGATGGTGGATTTAGTAACAGTGTCATTGATTGTTTCCTTGACTAATTTGTAGAGTCTCACTATATATAATGTGTAGTTACTAAACTGTGTGAAAGTCTTTATTGCTTTGTCTTAATTGCTATGTTAAAGACTATATTTGTTATTGGTTTCTTAACTGAGAATTTGTATGGGTAAATGAATGTCTATGTGGTTTGGTGGGGGTGTGTGATTGCCAAAAAATGTGTGAATAGTTCATTCAGTAGGTATATGAGGTTAAGACTATATGTTATAACAGTTGTTTCAGTGAGTGTATATGTTTATGGGTGTGGTGGTGATGAAATATTTCTCTCAATGGTACATCTCCATTAAATTTGAAAAAAAAGGCAGTGTATGTGACTGTTATATCTAATTAAGTGTGCCTAAGACTTAGTGATTGTATGAGTCACTATATGGATATAGTCGTCTGTGTGTCAGTGCCCTCGGCCAAAGCTGAAAGAGAGAGGGAAGAGATGTTAACCTAAGTGCCTCACTCACGTACTGAAGGTTACAAAGTCACACCGTTCCTTACAGTCGATTGATATGTAGCACCCATCCTGTACATGAACCACCCCTACCACACATCCTCACATCATAGATCCGTGGGTGTCTGTGAAACATGTACATCATACAAACAGGGCAAGTGCATGCAGACCACCACACATGTCATGCCATGGGACCACAGACCTCAACGGCATGTCCTGGAACCCTCAACTACAAATCAACTGGTATGTCCACCTGGCGGACATGGGTGCTACCGCTCACTGCGCTAATGCCACCAACATCCAATTTATGCAAAAGATACGCACCACGGATGTCACTACTGTGTCTGAGCATGAATACATGCATGCACTCACAAGTTACAGACACATTCAGTCTGCTTACCGCTAGTTTGCTGTTGATCCCCTCTCAGCCGGGCGGACAGGTCAGGCTGCGTCACAGCAATTATGCGGTGCATTAGTGGGTCATGGTGCGTCAGGCAAGGCGGCCTGTTCTTGAAATAATCCCCAGTGTCATCTCCGCAACATTCTTGCTGAGCCTGTATATGTCGCCCCAGCGCTTGTGGCAGTGTGTGTGTCGTCTATTGCACACCCCCACTGCCCATACATCACGTGCTATGGTCCTCCACACGGCCTTGCGAAGGTGCAGCTTCACCTACCAGGATGGGAGACAAGAGGGGAACGTCAGTGGACTGTTTGACATTCATAAACATTGCAGAAACACGTATCTTCATGGAGCCATGCTCAGTACAACACATGTGAAGGTCCCACAGCACACCGCCAAGCTTGCAGAAGCAAGGAGTCAGTGACTACCTCATGCCCACCAACATTTTACCCACTTCACTTACCACCTGTCCTGGGGCACCGTAGAGCCGTTCATAGTGGCTGAGCACACCGTCCACAAGGACATCCAGCTCCGCTGCGTTGAAGGGACGAGACCGGATCTCTCGCACTCTCGACATGGCAAGGTCCAGGACTGTGGCACTACAGCAGCAGTTGTTGGATAACTCAGGAGCAGCAGGTGGAGGTGACGGTCGCAGGCAGCAGTTGTTGGATAGCTCAGGAGCAGCAGGTGGAGGTGACGGTCGCAGGCAGCAGTTGTTGGATAGCTCAGGAGCAGCAGGTGGTGGTGACGGTCGCAGGCAGCAGTTGTTGGATAGCTCAGGCGCAGCTGGTGGAGGTGACGGTCGCCGGCAGCAGTGGCTGGAAGCAGTGAATGTGTGCAGAAAGTCTTCACACATATATAGGGCCCTGAGCTCATATCAGTAGCACACGTCTGCAGCAATTGGTTTTCCCTAGATGCATCATTTAAAAAGAGCCAATGACTCGCACTGGTGTGGCGTTGCACGTCTTCCGCAATTTTTGAATGCGCTCACGCGTAGCCTGTTCCCATTGGCTACATGTGCACGGACCGTCATGTTCACACACCGGCAACCGCATGTGCGCGCTACCGCGACGGTGCATCATTTGAAACTAATCACTCACTGGCGCCGCTATGGCGGTGCACGCATTCCGCGGGGGCGGTGCAGGCCAACCCATACATTTGATGAAGCAATCTGAAATGGCAGTTGAGAAACCCCCTTACAGTGTCATTGCGTCACCCACCGCCAGTCCTGGGCGGTCATCCACCGCCAGTCCTGGCCGGTCACCCACCGTCAGTCCTGGCCGGTCACCCACCACCAGTCCTGGGTGGTCACCCACTGCCAGGACTGGCCGGTCACCCACCCCCAGGACAGGGGGTGGGTGACCGGCCAGTCCTGGCAGTGGGTGACCGCCCAGTCCTGGTGGTGGGTGACCGCCCAGTCCTGGCAGTGGGTGACCAGCCAGGACTGGCGGTGGGTAACTGCCCAGGACTGGCAGTGGGTGACCGCCCAGGACTGGCGGTGGGTGACCGCCCAGGACTGGCAGTGGGTGACCGCCCAGGACTGGCGGTGGGTGACCGGCCAGTCCTGGCAGTGGGTGACCGCCCAGTCCTGGTGATGGGTGACCACCCAGTCCTGGCAGTGGGTGACCGGCCAGGACTGGCGGTGGGTGACCGGCCAGTCCTGGCGGTGGGTGACCACCCAGGACTGGCAGTGGGTGACCGGCAAGTCCTGGCAGTGGGAGACTGCACAGTCCTGGCGGTGGGTGACCACCCAGTCCTGGTGGTGGGTGACTGCCCAGTCCTGGCGGTGGGTGACCACCCAGTCCTGGCGGTGGGTGACCGCCCAGGACTGGCAGTGAGTGACTGGCTAGTCCTGGCACTGGGTGACCGGTCAGTCCTGGTGGTGGGTGACCGCCCAGTCCTGGCGGTGGGTCACCGCCCAGGAGTGGCGGTGGGTGACCGCCCAGGACTGGTGGTGGGTGACGCAATAACACTGTAACGGGGTTTCTCAACAGGCATTTCAGATTGCATCATCAAATGTATGTGTTGGCGTGCACCGCCATAGCGGCACCAGTGAGTGTTTGGTTTCAAATGATGCACCGTCGCGGTAGTGCGCACATGCATTTTGCGGGGTGTGACCGGGATGGTCCTTGACCATACAGCATATGTCATGCTTAATTGCTGTGTAAACTTCTGTGTTGGTGGAAGGCGTCCCCAGATGGCGTATGTACACACACTGCATGTCTCCGCACACATGTAATCTTCATAGTTGTACGTGTGTGTCAGGACATGTCCGGAATGCTGGAAGAATATTGATGTGAAGTCTATGGACCGTGTCCACGTGCGATATTCATGTCCATTTGTTGCATGTTTGCTCATACTGTTGACCTTGCCAGTGGTTAACAAATGCTAGTGATGTGGGCCCAAGTTGCGTCAGATGTGCATGGCGACGTGTTGACGTCTTGGTTTTGGGGACACACATTTTCAGTTCTACACATCTACACAGTACATCAAGGGTGTGTACACACATTCATTAGCTGTTGTGAGTGTGTGGTTTGTGTGTGCAAGTAACAATGATGTGTGTGTACATGCATTCTGTGTATGCGTGTCTGTTGTTGTGTGCCCATGCATGTCAGGTGAGGAGGCATTGCAGGTGTGTTCATGGGTGCATGAAGACAAGGAGGGTGTGTTCCAATTTCATGTTGTGTGTGCACGTACATGTGTGTCTGTGGGGACACTTGTCCACATATGGGCCCACAGTCATGTGTTGTTGCAAGATGTTTGAACATGTGTGCACGTTAGCCCACAGGATGTTCTTTGTGGTTGTACATTGTGTGTGTAGTCAGCTGTATTGCCTTATATATTGGTCCGGTCACACATATTATCACTGTCTGCAACATGTATTATTAGCATTGTGTTGTTCAAGATGTGATAGTGTTGCACAGCTATGCGTTGTTGGTCATTTGACATCTGCTGCCATCTACTCCCACACAGGAGGGCTCCAAATTCTATTCTATGGTTTTGGTAAAGCGCAAACAGCTGCCCCAGCGAAGAGGCGTCCCGGCGCTGATGAGGACCACAGGCCCCAGCCTGAGCTAGAAAAGGAGGGAAGAGAGTGGGTGGGTTAGAGAGAGGGAAACAGGTGTGTCTTGATGGCCTTACAGAAGGTGGGAAGGCTTTCTATGCAGCGGATATTTAGAGGTAGAGCATTCCAAAGCTTGGCTCCCATAACCCTAAAGGAGCGGCTGCCAATGCGGCAAAGCTTTGTGTGCGGAATGCTCAAGAGGTGCTGGCTGGAGGATCGCAGATCACGTCGTGGAACATAAGGAGTGAGGAGGGGTCGTAGGAGTATAGGGCTTCCGAGTTTGAGGATTTTGAAGGTCATAATAAGGGTTTTGAAATGGATCCTGGAGTCAACGGGTAGCCAGTGCAGTTTGCGAATAGTGGCTCTAACCGAGCAACTGCGGGGAAGGCCGACTAATGCTCTTGCTCTTGCCGCAGCATCAACCATACACTGTGCTGGAGGACATGGTTGACGAGGAGGTGATTCGCAAATGCCGCCTTGACCAACTGAGATTGCAGGAGCTTGTAACACAATTGTCACCTCATCTGCAGCCACGCAGGACATATCCTGGAGCTTTCACACCCACAGCAAAGGTGATGGCGGCACTTTATTTCTTTCCAGTACACAGTTGATGATGCCGGGGGGATGTCACAATCCATGTTCAGCATGGTACTGCGGGATGTTCTGAATGCCATGATGCTTTACAAGGATCATTACATCCATTTTCCACGTCCGGCAGAGTTAGCAGCAGTCAAAGGGGACTTCTATGCCCTGGCCCAGTTACCACACGTAGTGGGTTCCATTGATGGAACACATATTGGTCTCATACCACCCCAGGCACGTGAAGCTGTATATAGGAATCGGAAGCACTACCATTCGATCAACGGGCAAGTGGTGTGCCTGGCTGACAACATCATCTCGCAGGTGTGTGCCAGATTTCCCTGTTCCGCCCATGACTCCCACATCCTGCGGAGCAGCATTGTCCCACAACTGATGGCTAATCTGCATCCAGAACGTACGTGGCTTGTAGGTGAGTGTGCTGAAAGGACAATTCTGTTGTCGGTGTGTTGTGAGGACAATTGTGTTGTATGTGTGGCATGGTGTTCCCACAAATCCTGGTAATGAAATTTGTGTCTGTCATCCCCCCACCTAGGCGACTCTGCGTACCCAAATCGGCCGTGGCTGCTGAGCCCCATCAGGAATCCTACTACCCCTGGTGAATTGCGTTATAATGATGCCCATGGGAGGACACGTCGAGTGATAGAACGTACTTTTGGACTGCTGAAGTCTAGGTTTCGCTGCCTTGACAAAACCGGAGGGGCCCTGCCATACTCACCAGGCAAAGTATGCAACATCGTGATTGCCTGCTGCATGCTCCACAACCTGGCCTTGTGTAATAACATTGAACTGATCATGGACCCTGAAGACCAACAGGATGCTCGGCCTCCCATCCCACCCATGTCGACTGATGAGGATAGTGGTGAGGAAGAAGGTGTGGACCAGAGGCGTCAGCTCATTGATCGCTATTTCCCTTGAATGTGAGTAACTACCGCTTGTGCAGCCAGACAATGCGTGATGTATGTTTGCTGGTGGAGTGTGGATGTGGTGTGTCTATGATGCCTGTTCTGGTATGTTCTGTTTGCAAATGTGTGTGGTAGATAGTGTACACGGAATGCTCCCTGATGTGTGTCCTGTGATCCACTTATTTGGTGATGAGTGTTGTTTGTGGGATGTTGCAGAACAGTGTGTTATGATGGGTGTGAATCTATTTCCTGACCTGTGTTTGTTGTTCTCTCATTATCCCTAGGTCACTCCCACAGAGGCAGGATTCTCAACAACATTGATCCCTGCACCTGCTAACGTTACATTCCAAGCCAATCATGTGATTAAAACATGGAGGCCACACATCATTGAGTGTTTACGTGATGTTTATTTACAGTTTGAGGATTGATGTTGGAGCATATTTACAAAGACATGTTGGGGGGGAGTGAGAGTTGAAGGTCATGGCAGATGAAAACACCGTGGGGACACCACAATGTGTGATATCCAGCTAGTCCAACAGACGTGTGGCAATGCTTGGCATTGTGGGACAGGATAGTTTGCAGGGTGAATGGCAGGCTCAGACAAGGTTGAAGTCATTGGCGCCCCCTTTTAGAGCGGGTAGATGGGGCAACACCACTGCTCTCAGCTGGATCCAGCCTCAGACCGCCTCTCTGTCGAAGCGGAGACAGCTGTGGGGGCAGGTTGGTCAGGGGCCACCTCCCTGTCTGTGGGCTCAGCTGTGGGTGGTGGTGGTGTTGGTGACCGGTACCGCTGGCACTTGGGTGAGGGGTGAGGGGGTGGTGGTGTGGCACGGGATAGCCAGTCCCTCCACAGAGCAGTTTGCTGGCCCATGAGGTCCACAATTTGGCCTATGTGGGTATCAATGGACCGCAACAGATGACTGCTCTCTTGTGAGTCTTGGTGGGCCCGATCAGACTGTGCCTGCGCCCGCTCATAGGAGGCATTGACTCTGGCGATGGCTTCCAGGGTTTCGGTGCCAGGATGGGGTGGGTGTCCTTCCCCACCTCGCCGGACAACTGCACTCCTGGTTGTGATCTGTGCCCTCACCTGTGTCCTCTCACGTCCACTCTCCCTGCTTGCCTGGGATGTTGATGGTCCGTCATCGGCCGATGGGTGAGGCAGGGTGGCACAGGCAGGAGTGGTGGTGGTGGTGGTTGTGGAGGTGGTGGTGGTGGTGGCTGCACAGCTCACAATGGCAGGTGTTGGTGTGGTGACACAGGCCGAGGTGGTGGAGGCAGTGATGTCCTGGGGGCCTGAAGGCCCTGGCAGTCTGCTTGGCCCCGCATCGTCCTCTGCGCCTGAGCTGGCAATGGGCTCGTCCCCAGAGAGTCCGTGCTGTGAGGGGGGCGACTGGTGCTGGCGGTTGCTGCTTTCGCCAGTCAAGTTGCGATCACCTGAGGGACAAGATTATCATGATAAATGCTGTGGACATGACATGTTTTTGGTACCAACATTTCAAATCAATAACCTCTCTCACACATCCCACCCACCACCACCCTTCCTGTGGACATGGGGGCCTGTTGGGAGTTGTAGTGCTGGGCTCTCACAGCTCCCACCCTCCTCTCTCACACACCCCACCCACCTCTCTCACACCCCACCCCACCCCACCCCCCCCACCCTCCCTTTATACATGGGGGCCTGTTGGGAGTTGTAGTGCTGGTCTCTCACAGCCCCCACCCTCCTCTCTCACACATCCCACCCACCTCTCTCACACACACACCCCCCCACCACCCTCCCTTTTGACATGGGGGCCTGTTGGGAGTTGTAGTGCTGGTCTCTCACACACCCCACCCACCACCACCCTCCCTGTGGACATGGGGGCCTGTTGGGAGTTGAAGTGCTGGTCTCTCACACACCCCACCCACCACCACCCTCCCTGTGGACATGGAGGCCTGTTGGGAGTTGTAGTGCTGGCTGCTTTGACAACATGCAAGGCTGGGAAGGTAGGAGGCAACATTTGTGTTTGGTTATGGTGTGTGCATTTGAGGCCAGGACTTCACATTTGGGTGACTGTGTGGTCCACATGCATGGATTGGGGCCAGGGAGATGTGTGTTGGCAGTGGTGCATGGCAGACCATGGCAGTGTGATAGTGGTCATTGGTTTGTACTTACCAGCCTCTTGTCCCTCGTCGATTCCTTCCAGGCTCTCAGGGGCATTTGTATGTATGAATGTTTTGCGACCTATGTAAATGGTTCCAAAAATAATTTTGAAGGTTAAGCAGTTGTTCCAGTTTTCTTTTTCTTTTTTTTAAATGCATCCTTTAAGGAAAACATGCTGCATATATACAAAAAAGCTTTATTTCGAAGCAGTCACAGACATGGTGGTTGCGGATCCCAGCAGGCCACCATCCTTATGAGTGATAGCAATTCCTAATGGGGTCGCAAATTACGCCTGCCTCACATGCAATTTTTTATTGCATTAGGAATCGCAAACAGTGCCTGATACACGGTTGAACACTCCAATTTGAGAGTCCCCAATTGGTGGGTCATACATCTGGCTCTAAATCTTACCAAAGTGGCTTGAAATTCCAAAATCCATCCATTGAATATCAGTAAAACTGACCCTTTTCATGGTGGAAAATGGGAAGACGAGGCTTTGTCAATGTCCACAAAAGTACCAGTTTTTCAATTATCATTTTCATACACACAAAAGTCTAAGTTTGTAAACTTTCCTGGCATGATTAACTCTTTATTTCCTAAATCACAAATCACGATCGGACCTTCACTGTACTGTTCAACACAAAATCTCCTAAACACAGAAGAGAAGAAATGAGAAGCATGCTACTAGTCAGAGAAAACGTATTGGAATGACGTTTCCCAGCTAAATACACAAGCTGCATACTGTTTACTTGAAGTTAGATGTAAATAAGTATTTAAACAATCCATATTACTTATCAACTAATTTGTTAAATAAGTGTGAATTGTATTTATATAGTAACTTTTCACTTAAAAAAATAAATGATACAAACCTTAAAAAATTTGTACGGCGCATGCTCACATTAGGTTTATAAGCATTTCTTATCACACTCTCTTCTCTTCAAAGTGGCTTCTTTGTTGTTAAAAAGTCCCTTCTACTCACTGGGAAACTGTGCACTTCACTCATTCCAAAGTAAGCAGTTTCCAGGAGGCATAAGGATACACCTAATAGCCTAATAGCCAATAGCATGATGGTTACATATTGATATTTCTATGGCCTAAGGGAAGATGTGATTGAAGATGGCTAATTGAGTGTCATTCAGACAATCCAGTGGTTGATGAGGCTGACTCCAAACCCACTGAGAAGTGCATACAAGAATATAAGGCCTAGGATGAAAGATGGTTAAGATTATATCATGGAATGCAAATGGTTTGAAAGGAGGTAAGAAAAAGGCTACTTTTATTTCAGAACCCTGCTATATGAAAACGTATATCTTAGTCTTTCAAGAATCGCACCTTCCAAAAAAAGATGCCGGCATTCGTTATATATCTAAATGCTGTCAAGGCTAAACTATTCCTAGAAATATGACCTAATAAATGTTGCATATTGTTCTGGTCATTGGGGAGTTTACATTACCATCTTTAATAAGAATCTTCAGAACCTATGATCTGTAATGGACCGGGGGGGCGGGAGGGTGGCAGAGGGACTAGAGTTGAGATAGTTGATCAACTAAGCAAAACTGCAAAAGTCACGTTGTTTTGGTAAACGTGCATGCACCGTACGACCAAGACTCCCACTTTTTTTACTAATATGATGATTGAACTCAGTGATGTCCATCTACCCATCATTATCATTATGTGTTTTTAACAGTATTCAGAGCCAGGCACTTGATAGGACTACCACCTCACATATAGCCCTAATGGGCAGGACCAGAACAAGTATGTGAAATATGATGGCCAGTCTCAACTTGTTTGATATAGGGAGTCAACAAAAATCCTCAAATTCGTAATTACACATTTTTCTCCAGAACACACAGGCAATACTCATGTATTGATTTTTGTTTGATCAGCCCTTCAGAATATCTGAATTTTAAAGCCAAGCTAGTACATCTGTTTCATTCGGACCACTCTGTAATTGAAATAAAATGGCAGGCAACCTTTGTTCTAATTTCAACCCACATCGCTCGTAGGGACACATTGATGGACTATATTAGTGGGATCAAATTCATAAGATACAGGTCTCAGCCTGAACAGCAGCTACCCAGACGACAGACCTGCAATTTATTGGCCTGCGAGGCTGTACATCTGCCCTCATTATGGCCTGTATAAACAAAAAAAGTATTTTCAAATTCAAGCTAAGAATTGCAAAATGGGGGAGAATCAGGAAAAATGTTGGTCTGCTTGTGTTGGATTGACACTCCTAGAAATGTGATTAAACAAATTCTGGAAAATACAGGCAAGGTCTGCAGCCATCCTTCAGATCTCTCCTCTATTCTTGAGGCATTTTGTATCAGGAGGAGGTGAACTGCAGTATTGCTGATATTAGGGATTACATGGCTCCTTTAGATTCAACCAAACTGGATACTAGCGATAAAGATATGCTGGATATGGAACTCCCAGGAAAAGCACCGGGGCAGGACTGCATTCCCTCAGAAATGTTTAAATATTATTGCCTGTAATCCTTTCATTCCATTTGGAAGTGCTAAATGGAATTTGTGGTGAAGTCCCTTCGACCTGGAATGAAGCTGTGATTACATTATTTTTATAAAGGATAAGGACCCTACAGATTGCAGTTCGTATTTGCCGATTTCACTTCTCAACGCTGATTCAAAAATATTCACCAAGCTTCTGGCTAATCAGGTTAATAAGATTATACTCCAGCTTGTATCTCTTGACCAACACAGCTTAATCTTCACAACTTTTCATATTAACTTAATTATAGTTACTCCAGAATAAAGAGTTTTATGTTCCGTAGAGAGTTAAAACTAGTCTATTTTTAAACCACTTACCTATTCACTTGCACATAAAAAAAGAAAAATCCCGCTCCACTGTAATCAGGTGTCACAGGATACCCGGATGGCATTCGGCTATTCGGGTGGTACCCCAATGATGAAGCATGTCACCAACTAGGTTGGTGAGTAAGGGGTCTTCTAACACAGGACTAATCAGTCCTTTGTGTGCACCTCTATCTTACCTACGGAGGCATTAAGGTACCTCCAGGGTGCACTCCTCCTATCGGTTGGCGAATTTAATTATAGCTCCATTTGAAGTGATGAGTCCTTTAAGAACCCTTGAATATTATATTACTCAATGCTGAAAAAGCATTTGTTTGTGTTTCTAGGAAGTCCTGCCTATCTTGGTACAGAAAAACTCGAGTATAAGTGGTTGGGGATCTGACAGATGAGTTTGGGGTAAAAGTTTTAAGGATTTACATGCTGAATTTCCTATAACTCATGGTGAATTTTTCACGTACTTACTGATCCAAACATTTCAATTGAGAAAGAATACTGTCATCAAATTTCTACTGGCCCAGCTTGATATTGCAAGGGTGATGTTTGGGAAACATGTATAGAGCATTTTGGATAAATATTGTTGTCTTATGCCATCTTTCTCAAATGACCTTGGAAAATGGGCTTACAATCTTGGAGAGGAGGTTATGAAAGAAGACCTTCCCTGTATTTGAAGGTGTTTCTATAAGTCATCACTCCAACTAGACTAAGGGGCCAGATGTATCGCACAGCGTTCAATTTTTATAGCAGTCCCACCAAACTGAGTAAATGGTATAGTAGATTGCATAACTCTCTCACTGCTCAGTGGAAGTGGCTGATACTGTCCATATGTTTCTTACCTGTTGTAAACTTTCATCATTTTGGTCCTCGGTAGAGCAGTAAATATTGTTGATTCAAACTTTTCGAGTGAAAAATTCTACGAATATGATTCTGTTGGGTATAGATGCTACCGATTGGGTCCTCTATGTTCTCTCCTTGGCTGGAGGATCTATGGTTAAATACTATTATGCCTGGGGAAATTTCAGAGAATATATTGGGTAATTGCCAAGACTATTGCATACTCTTCTTATGTGGACACTTGCCTGCTTAATGATTAATGCTATGTGCTTTTTTATGTCAATAATGAATGAGCTTAATGATAAATCTGAATGCTTTTACTGGTTTTTCATGGCCATAATTAGTTCATGTCCTTCGGGCTTATGAAATATTTAATACTGTATATAATTTTTCTTTACTTCCAAAATTTATATTTTGCATGCTGTAAATGTAATGTTTGCACTCTCAATTAAGAAAGAAAAATCTATCAAATCAATCAATCAAATCAAACTTTAAAAAAACAAAAAAACAATGGTGTGCTCATGATTTGGTAATAATGAGCAAGGGAGTTCAACAGTAGCCAGATGTATGTCTTCAAAGCTTACTTTAATTGTGTTTACATATGTTATAGTTTACAAAAAGTACTCATTCATGGAGCCATAAGGAAAATGAGTTTCTTACTTTTTTCAGGTCTCTTATTCACTCTGTAGCTTTTCATATTTATGGGGACACCTCCACCTGTGCCCTCAGACAGAGGCAGACAAGGCCATGATTAACAAAGAACAGAGGCATCTTTAGCTTTTGAATATAAGATCTAGGCAGTGCTTAATTTGTGTTGGTGGTTACTGGTGGGGGCCACCAGTGCTCATCTTTGGGGATCACCACTTATTTTTTCACATCAAAGATTAATAGCGAGCAAGTGAAGGACAAACAGACACAGGGAAAAGAAGGAGGAATGGAAAACTAGAAAACTTGTTGCAAAGATAGAAAGCAGGGACATATACGAGTGAAATAATGGAGAAGGGAGTGTCTTGTAGAGCATGAAAGAGCCAGGAGGTCAATTCAGTTTTAAGCAGTCCTGGTAGTTAAAGAGTACCCAATGA
Organism: Lissotriton helveticus; assembly: GCF_964261635.1. NCBI lineage: Eukaryota > Metazoa > Chordata > Amphibia > Caudata > Salamandridae > Lissotriton > Lissotriton helveticus. Next base: position 1,895,765,376 of record NC_136068.1, on the reverse strand, counting down.
GTGTTTCGGAGCAGAGCTTTGGTCAAAGGCCTTCTTTATTACTGGGTATGTAAGAAGGACAATAGAGGTACTAGAGTAGATATTAGAATTTTCCTTAGGTATCACCGTTACCGATTAAAATATAAGGATATAGTGGGAGGATCGAACTAGTAGTTACCACACTCCTCTTCCTTCATTTAACTAGACCTTAGCACATAACTCATTGTTCATGCCTTTTGTTGTTTCTTTCACAAGTAGACACTGAGCCACCTTAGGAACCACAGTCCTGTGCTTTAATACCTAGAGATTTTATCTGAATAAGCTTGATTTATTGGGTTTGCCTAAGGTGTTATACTGGGGACCCACAAATTGTTATTGAAGAAGTTTGATTGACACACGTAACAAGCACTTCCCTTTCTTAAGTATGGGGTCAACAGTCAGAGGTCTGCATTTATATAAGTGACAAATTATCAATTCCTTTGATTTGCGTCAATGAATATGCAAAAAGTATTTTGGACTGGCTGATGCACTTTTCCTGCCCTTTGACCATGTTAGCAGACTGACTGTTAGTACTTTTGAAAATATTTTGAAGTGATCAAATGCCTCTTTTAATGAGTGGTGTGCATCACATGTCTAATGTTGCTTCTCCCCTTTTTTAGTGTTAGATCCAAGTGATCAATCACTGACATGCCTGTGCTACCACTACACTTACCGGTCCTGCTGCTGATGGTGGCTTCTGTCACTTGCGCCTACCAGTACTGCAAACCAATTTCAGGAGAGAATGGGTATGACCGATTCCTCAGACAACATCATGACCAATCGGAGAGCACTGGCGATGAGAAATATTGTGTCCAAAAGATGGGTGAAAACTGTATGACAAACCAGGATCCTCCAGAGCCGAAATGCAAAGAAACCAACTCCTTCATCAATGCCGACAAGAAACTAATCCAAGCCATCTGCGACAAAGCAGGGAGCAGTTATAAAAAGAATCCAAACCTGAGAATAAGCAATCAGCTCTTTAGCGTCACGACCTGCAAGATCCAAGGCGATGCATCAGCGTATCCCTGTATATACAAGGGCAGCGCCACCAGCAGATACATTGTCATTGGCTGCGAGGATGGGCTTCCCACTTACTTTGAAGAGGGAATAGTTGTGCCACAGTAAGCATCACCATCCTGCTGTCTTCTCTTTAATTCTTAACAAATATGGTGGTTGGTGTAGTAGTTTATGCTCCCAACATTTGTTGTCTAATTTTAAAAGGGTGTACAAAAAGCCAATTCAAAGATGCAATAGTGAACTGCAACAACACAAAAAGTACAAAGATGGTATTCTGCTTTGCCTTTGGATGTTGTCAAGAGAGCTTGTGCTATTCACTGCTGTAACTTTATTCTTTTTTCTTGTAATAAAAGACATGACAACTTAGACCAGACATAAATATCTTGTTTCATGGATCTAGAATTTAGAAACCAATATGCTTGAGGCTCCACATACCTTCCTTCGGCTCCAGTTCTTTTGATGTTTAGATGAAAACAACGCCCACTTATGTCTCACCCAACCTCACAACCAAATCACACTTTGCGTATTGATTTCATCATAACATACGTTTCCCTAGAGACATCAAGGCAGGACCCCGTTACTTCACAATTCTTTTCTTTATATATAAATAAAATAGCATATATACTTAATAAGGACGTTTTTTGCAGTGACCGGGTTTTATAATTTGGAGTGAGGAAGCTAACATAAACAGAAAGATTTATATAGGGACATCAGAACCTCATAGATACATTTAGTGTATGTGATTAGTATTACTACCTGGTCTTTAATGAGTCAAGGGCATCATTATAATTATGTTAAACGTATCTTTATCACCAGGATCAGGAGCTCTGAACAAATATGTGGTAAAGAGCCCATTCTTCAATGATGAATGCAATAAGCAAAGTATGATTTGGTGGTGAGGTTGAGTGAGACACACCCAAAGGGAGCATTTTATATGACTGGAGAGTCTATGTGTGGTACCCTGTCCCTTTGGATTGTGGGGTCCCTCTCTGTTTTTGCAGAATAATGTTCAACAGTACAACCAAACAAATTATTTGGGTAAATCAATGTTAACCAATATTTTTCAAAATTATTAAATCACTTGCATGCTCTTTTGGTGATCCAAAAAAGATTTGATGGTATGTGTTGTTTCTGTCAACTGTCTGTATCAATTAAAATATATATTATTTTCTTATAATATTTTTCAAAGCATGTTTAACATACTGATATATTTGTTTTCATGAATAAAGGTATTAAAACAATTTGAAGCCTAAATATTTCTCTGCCCCAGATGTTTGTAAACATCGTAAATTTTGCTAAGCCAAGCATCTTATAATGTGATATGAGTAAAACCACCTTAGCATTGCATTCATTGGTTATGTGATGCATCTGTTAATTACATTTAACAGCAAGAAGCTGAAGAAATAAAGTCAAAACCAACCCTTTCAGGTATTTTTACACTGTAGATCTGTCTTTTTATGTGTTGAGTCTCGGCAGTTGTAAAATTACTATTAGTAAAATAAAGTTTTTCCATATTAAAAAACTAGTAAACCTACACAAAAGTGCAAGTTTACCTTTGTGAATCAGGCCCGCTGTGTCTTCTCAGTTGCTTGTTTTCCTAGGTAACCTTTACTTTTTGGAATGGTGCCTCAAGGTGCTGAAGCACATGGCCAGAGAAATGTTATCCCACCTCTAGAACTATTAGCTGTTGTTTCATTAGTGTCATGTTCCTGCACATGTTAGATTGAAAAAATGGAATTCAGGGTCTTAAATATCTGTATCAGTAATTACATATGAATGTTTATGAAAATACATAATTTTCATCGAAGGTCAATTATATTCATCAATGCTAATTTCCCCATTTCTGAAAGGGGAGTCCATTCAATAAAAAGGACCAATATCTTATCACCCTTAATGTCTGGATGGTATTTCTCTATATAACCTTTTTTGTGTATTTCTGTAGTCAAGCAATGGTAGGAGCTCCACTTTTTCAAAATGCAATTAAGAAGGCTTTATTTGATCTGCTTCACACATTCAGTCATTCCTTTATTTTCAATAATATAATTAATGATGGCTTCTCACTGGTCAACTCTCAATGCACCATCCGATAGAGATTGCCGGCAGCCTACAGGTTGGAGTGCATGTGATGTCATTTCTCCATGAAATATGTAACATCAGGGGATTATGGTTGGATCATGCCTTGCCTAAATATTTTGCTCTCTGGATTTCCTCCCTGTGTGGGTGTGGGGTACATTTAGGAATAATTCTAAGCAAGAGGGCAGGATGTGGCCAGGGAAATACAATGAATACTCCTTATTCTGAGGGTCCACGGCTCTTCATCTCCCTGTCAGATTCAAGTTTTGTAAACACATGTAAGTTTAGAGGACTGCAGTCTATTGCTGGTGTTCGGTAATGCTGGATGCAATTGTTCTTTGTTGACATCAGGGATATTGTTAAATTCTACTCTGAGCTCACTGGGAAATGTATATGGTGTGAGGGGTGGTGATGAAAAAGCGTATAAAATTCATCTGGTGATATATTAGAGCCCCAAATAAAACCCATATTTGTCATTCTCAATGAAACATGCATGATGTCTCTGGTGTAGTCAAAATGAATGTTTCCCAGCTCACGGTCAGCATGAAGTTAGTGTCAAATATCTCCTAACACTTCCAAAATGTACCCACCTCAACCCCAGGCAAATGCCTTTCTTGTAAGAAAGCAAACTGAATTGTGTGTCATCACAAATTACTGTCTCCCTTACACAATGCATTTATTTATTTATTTTTAGTCCTCATCTCACCATATAGCGTCTGCAAATGTAAGCAAGAAACCGCTCTTCGATCTAGGGCACCCCAGGTTCCTGCTATTGCATTGGCTGTAGGCCCACCCAGGCCAGCTTCTTCGTGTGAAACTTGGTATAATCATTGGACTTAGGAGCCTTAGATAAGTTTCATTTATTTGCCCCAATCTAGGAGCTGTGACCAGATGTTATACCCATCTTCATTCTGATGTCCTAAGTCCAAAAGGGCCATGCCCAGGGCGGCCCTCAGCTAGTTCTCATAAAGCAGGGGCGATGGATCCTTCCATAGCCTGCAGATCTCCCTCCGGGCAATAAGGATCACATACATTAGCAGGCCTTTTTGCGTTACTGACAATATATTCACAGGGTTCTTGTCCACAACAAATGTTACCACTGATGAGTTCAGGTTGAAATTGGCCTTAGAAATAGCATCAAGTGCACGTTCCACATTCTGCAAATATCCTTTAAGGGCACCACATTCAAAACATATATGTAGATCATCAGCCGGGGTGAAATCCCATCCAGGGTTTTTTTGTAGAGGAGAGGGAAGCAAATTTAGCAATTTTCTTGGGGGTACAGTATAACCTATTTATTACATAGTAATGGATCTTCTTTAACGAGGCAGGTTTAACCACATTGGTTAACATCTGGAGAGAGTGTTCAAACAGTTCTACGGCCGTGGTCTCCGAAGCTGACATATTCCAGACTACATGTTGTAGAGGAAAAACTGTATCAACAGCTTCCAGCATCTTCCTATACCAGAACCCAACCTCCTTTTTTACGAGATATGTATTCTGACATTGAAGCTCAATTTCCCAATTTCCACCTATGTGGGATTTCTCTGCAGTATACCAGGAGACCAATTTCAAATATTTAAATTTAGAAAAAGAGTTTCCTATCTTCAGCCTTAATCCCATCCGTGGATACAAGGTTGGACCAAATCTGGATACCGGTTCTCTTGATAGGCAGAGGCAGTCAATTCAATTCAATTCTTTATTATGTTTTGGAACTCCGAGGAGGTCCACATAAAAACCATACACGATACAAGACCCATTCAATGCAAGACAGACATCTACAATGTTTACAAAAATATAGAGTAATCAGATTCACTTACTACAAAAGCCATCAATAAATATCTAAAAAACATTAAAAAAAGTTAAAAATGTTAAAACAGAAAATTTCATTTTGGGGATTATACAATGCGAGTAAAAAAGAGTTAGCATTTAAAATACCCAATTGCAAACATACATATCTTAACCACTTACGCCGAAATGGTCGCAATACAGGGCATATGAAGAGAACGTGCAAGCGATCCTGGGTGGACAAGTTGCAAAAATTACAAATTGCAGGAGTACCATACCACTTTGCCAATAGATTGTTTAATGGCAACAAATCCTGTCTTAGAAGAAACCAAAATCGCCGAATGCCATGTGGTAGATTCCAGGCGACATAAGGTTGCATAGCTTTCCTAACATACGAGTCAGTAAGATGGTTAGCTCCCTTTTTAAGATAAATAGCCTCCTTGTCCATTTTAAAGCTAAGGTCCCAAGATGCCTCTTTCAAAAGTGATTTTAACTGTGCAGCGGAAACAATAAAAAGTGTGCTCTCCTCCAATTGGAGAAGGGCGACCACCTTTCTGAAATTGTTAACAATTTGCGAGTACTCCTTTAAGCTGTCCAACAGTTCAACCTTCATAAGATTTCTTAATGAACCCATTTCTCCTCTAGCTAAACTGGCAACCCACCGTACTACAGCTGCTAGGCCCTGCACCCAACTACTGCGAAGGCCATATTCAAGTCTGCAGGCAGCTGCTGAACAAGCGGTATTAAGAGAGGATATAGATCTTAACAACTTCCCTTCTACAGAATGTAAAAAATCCCATTGCCTTAAATCAACCAATTCCATTCCATACAAAAGGGAAGAAGGGATTTTTGCCCTAAAAACTTCCAGTAGGCAATTGAAATGTCTTCTCCCCGTGGCTGAGTATAATGCACTCAAGCCTTTTCCCTGAGATAGAGCTTTAATAATAATAATAATAAAACATTTATTAAGCGCATGGCTGCACAACTGTGTATCCCCGCGCTGATTGCTGAAAACTCTCATCCGAGAATCAAGTCAAAGGGAAGTGGGAAGCAGAAATTATTGAGGAAAGAGGTGGGTTTTCAAGTTAGCTCTGAAAAGAGTTTCAGAGGGTTCCATTCTTAAATGAATCGGGAGAGCATTCCAATGTTTCACTCCTAGATAACGAAAGGAGCGGCCACCGATTTTTGCTCTGTGGACACGGGGGAGTTTGAAGAGGGACATTCCTGAGGACCTCAGGTGTCGAGTAGGGCGGTGAATGGTCATGAGGCTTCTTAAGTAGGTAGGACCCTTGTTGTGGGCTATCCTGTGGGCATAGCAGAGGCTCTTGAATTTTATTCTTTCCCTAACGGGGAGCCAGTGCAGTTTGGACAGCGCTGTCTTGGCAGAAGTTCTTTTCGGAAGGCCTAATACCAATCGGGCTGCTGCATTTTGTACACATTACAGCTGGTGAAGATGTTTTTGGTTGATGCCTAGAAGGAGGGCATTCCCGTAGTCCAGGTGAGGTGTAATAAGAGCATGTACGATGGTTTTCCTGGCTTTGATAGGTATCAGGTCAATGATTTTTCTAAGAATTCTTAAAGTGCCGATGCATTTACCAATGATCTTGTTAACTTGGGATTTTCCTGAAAGATCCGAGTCGATCATGATCCCAAGGTTCTTGACTTTCTCAACAGGTTGCGGGCATTCGCCAAGAGATGTTGGCCACCACGCTTGAGACCATAGGGAGGTTTTGTTCCCTATCACTAACACCTCTGTTTTGTCTCCATTGAGCCGGAGGCAATTACTGTCCATCCACCCGGCAACAGCAGCCATACACTCCGAGAAGTTTGAGGCATACTTCTCGGTATCAGGAGTAAGCTTAAACATAAGCTGAGTGTCATCGGCGTAGCTAACAATGCCAACCCCAAAGTTCTCTATGATCTGAGCCAGGGGTTCCATATAGATGTTGAACAAAGTAGGGCTCAAGCTAGAGCCCTTTGGAACCCCATAGCTCACGATCCGAGAAGATGATTTAAAGGGCGGGCAATGAAGCTGGAAAGTTCTATTGGTGAGGAAAGATTTAATCCATTCCAATGCACAGTCTTTCACTCCGATATCTGACAGACGGGACAGCAGCGTGGCATGTAGCACCGTATCGAAAGCGGCGCTTAAGTCAAGCATGACCAACGCTGCTGTTTCACCCTCGTCCACCATCTTGCGGATAAGTTCCGTGGAATACAAGACAGCTGTTTCCGTGGAGTAATTAGGTCTGAAACCGGATTGAGTGGGGTGGAGAATGTTTTCTTCCTCCAAAAACGCCATAAGTTGGATGTTCACTATTTTTTCTATTATTTTGGCGCATTGAGGCAATAGAGATATTGGCCTGAGATTTTGGAATTGGGTGATCGGAACATTAGTTTTTTTTTTCAGGGGAATGACTTGGGCGTTTTTCCAAGCCTCCGGGACGTGGCATTCTTTGAAAGAGAGGGTAATAAGTTGGCTTATTTGATCCATAAGAGTATTGTCCATGATGTCTTTGCATTTATCTAGTGGACACACATCATTAGGGGAGCCAGAGTGGATACTGTTAATTATGCTGGACAGTTTTTCTTTATCGGGAGTGTGAAAATGGGTGAGAGTGGTTTTATGAAGAGGGGGTATTATCTTACCAGCTGTGGGGGGGGGTGGAGAAAGTGGCATGAATTTTCTCCACTTTATTAATAATACAATTTTTTCGCATAACTCATTAGAGTACGTGTCCTGCGTGTCCAGGCTCGATGTGTCTGTTAGTTCTTTGTAAATCCGAAATAATTCTTTAGATGGATTTATAGCCTCTTCAATTCTGTTTTGGTAAAAGAGACTTTTTTCCTCTCTTATAAGTCTCTGATAAGCCTTTAGTTCTTGTTTGTAGCTCTCCTTCAGAGCTTTGCGGGTATTGTTATCGGTGTGGGGCTTATCACTTAAATTATTGGAAATGATTTTTCCTAAAAAGACATAAGTCTTTACCACCTCCAATTTATGGCCGCCAACTGCCCAAACAAAGTTCTTATACTTTAACTTTTTTCTCCCTGCGATGCACATAATTTTGCTTTTTGTTGCATTTATCCTCAAGTAATGGGCTTCGGCAAAAAGATGTAATGCACGAAGACGATTGGCCAACCTTTAGGTGTTAGATCCAGTATTATAATATCATCTGCATATAACAAGCAGGAAATAGGGGTTCCCCCTACAACCGGGGCTATACCATCACTTGAGGAGATAGATGCAGGAAGGTCCGCAATATACTGTGAAAAAAGCAGTGGGGCAAGAAGACAACCTTGTTTTAATCCATTAATTGATGGAATGACACGTGATAACCCCCTTTCTCCACCTTGCAGGACACGACACCATGTATCAGTATGTAAAACCTGCACCAGATCTAGCAAGTGAGGAGGCATGCCCATGGCAGATAGCTTTCTCCACAGCAGGGGGCGATCCACTTTATCGAATGCTGTGGAGAAGTCTATAAATTCCGCGTACACATATCCCCCACGAACCCTAACATATTTATCAGAGATGATCTGAAGTGCGGTCAGGTTATCTAGGGTGCCGTGCCTTTTGCGGAAGCCAGTCTGTTCTAGGGGTAAAATGTGGTTCGCATCGACCCAATCATTAATTAAGGATAACAAACATTTGGTAAAAACTTTTCCAATTGCATCAAGGAGGGCTATTTGACGATAGTTCTTTGGTATATCCCTATTGCCCTTTTTGAACAGTGGCACCAGTATACTCCCTTTCCAAGAGGAGGGGACAATTTTCTTAATGAAGCAAAATCTAAAAACAGGAAAGAGTATTTTGCTCCATAATACTGGTTCCTGTTTTAAGACAGATATCGGGAGTTCATCAGGCCCCATGGCTCCTGAAGTACGCATGTCCATGATCGCCTGTTCAATAGTTCTTTCTGAAGGGGACTCTATTGGGGAATCAAGCTCAATACTGAGGACCCTAAGCTCCACCAACTGCCCATTCATAGCGTATAAAGTGGAGATATAATTGACCCATAACGATTCAGGAATAGGAATTGGGAGGGGACCAACTCTTGCACCACAACCCTCCCCAATAAGAGACCAAAACTGTCTAACTTTGCCATGAACCACTGCCTCCCGTAGACTTATCCATAGGGAATCTTCTTTTTCTTTTTTTATCTTTTTCTTAATCCTACATCTCCTTCTTTTTAAACGATCAATTTTGTGGAGTCTTTCAGTTGATCTGCACAGGTATTGCTCCCGCACTAACTTATTTATTTCCTTATTGAGGAGAATAATCGATCTTGGGAGGCAGATCTTTTTTGGCGCCAAATTTGATTTTTTACCAACCAAGATGATCTTCTTCATAAGATCCTCAAAATGGATTAATTCAGACCCTTTCCAATTATTTAATTCTAACATAGTTTTCTCAAGGATACGTCCCAGACCCTTTATGGCTTTAAAGTCCCAAAAACATCTTCCAGACTTCTTATGTAAATTGACCGCATCACCATTGAGTGACCAAGGGTCAGATTTAGGAGGGTGTATTGAAAGGATTAAAGTTATCAACCTATGATCACTAAATATGTTCTCTGAGACCACCAGATCTCTTAATAAAGAGAAGGTGCGGTGGTCTGTGATTACATAGTCCAAAATGGTCTCACTTGTGCTGGATTTATGGGTATATTTTGCTGGGACATCAGAAGGGAGCCTAACATTCACTATTAGCCCCTCCATAAGAAACAATTCTTCCAGCAGCATTTTCCCTCTTTTATTGGTTTTGATTTTATCGGGGAAAAGGGCTTGAGGAATCAAAAAAGCTTCCTCTTTAGATTTATTTCTAAAAAGCTCTAAGCTATAATTAGAAACTCTGCAATTGAAATCCCCCACTAACAGCACCTGAGGAGTAAATATTGTCTCCTTTATCTTTTTAATAAAATTAAAAACCTTCTTTAATACACTATTGTAACATTCATCAGGGAGGATATAAGCATTTATTATAACCAGTGGGTTTTTATTTTCCCCACTACCGAAGCTACTAAGGGTGACCGCCTGAAAAAGGTTACTCTGATCCACATAATGGGAGAAGTTCCACTTTATTCTATTAGAGAGAAGGCACGCAATTCCTCCTTTTGCATGCCCTCTCTTCGAAGGGGAGGCTGCGACCTCAAGAGCAAAATAGTCCCTCCCCACGTCTATTCTGTCTATACACCAGGTCTCTTGGATACAGATCACACCGGGGTTCAACGCGAGAAGATACTGTAATTTTTCAGGACTATTGTTGATCCCCGCGGCATTCCAGGAGAGAATTTTTAAGCTACTGCTAAAGGTTGGGAAATAGCTTTGGGGTATCTTTTGATTTACTTAACAAAGGCCCAGGAAGCCAATTCCATTGTTGGTTATCCTCTCTTGAAGTGCTGTAAGTATTTTGCGTGGCAGGAATTACATGGGCACTAGCCGTTTAGTTTTTAATACACATATTTTTTATTCCTCGAAGAAGGGAGGGTGACCTGTTTGACCCAAGCCCCGTTGAATAGGTCTATTTTCACAGAATCTATCTCCACAATTCGCCAAAACAGGTATCACATCAATTCCTCGACTTTGAAAATGTTCAGCTTGATTCAAAATGAGGTTCACTATTAGCTTGGAATAGAACGTTACCCTAGTATGTGATGTATTATCAGTTCTAGACATAGAGACCAAATCAATATCATTTGATTGAATTAGTTTTAGGCTCTCTACATCTCTAAAACATTTAAGTAACCATGTTCCATTTAATGCCACATCGTGGTCAAACAACGAAAGGAAATCAAGAATCAATGTATCTACAGGATCTTCCGTAATTTTTCTAGGAGGTTCTTGCGAACAGGCTGTACCTTCAACCAGGGAATGGAAAATAGGAGCAGCGGGATTGAGGACAACTGGGACAGAAGGTACTAGCTTTGTCACCTCTATTTTAGGAAGGAGAATCATAGCTCTCCCCCCCTCAAGGGGAGGACCTCCTATAGATAAAATAGAACAATTAGGGAAAGTTTTATTGCATTCTGCAAAGGGTACTTGAATATCGGGGATACAAGTATTTGAATCCTGCTTCAAGAACCCCTTAACTGAAGAGGCTCACTTCTGGCTGGGACCCCCGAAATAGTTTGATCAGGATTTTAAGGCATGCACATAGGATTATTTCCGGAAGGAGAAGCACCAGGGGACACCGGTTCCTGCGAACCCATTTTAGGATCTAGTTCCAATGTCTTCTCTGGAAATCTAAGTAGTAAAGCCTTTAATATCTGAGTGACAGATTCCAAAACACAGTCTGAGCTCCCCACAAATTTACTCAATAACCGTAATATCGAAGACAACAAATGTTCCAAAGCAATCAATGACTCAGAAATAGGTTTTTCATGTCTATCCAAGCCTGGTGGTATAATTGGATCGATACCTGAAATATTGAGCACAGGGCTTTTTGAAAGGTTAAACTGCATAGATAAATCTTGAGATTTGAGGGAGGGGGTGCTACTATAAAGCTGCAAGCCAGAAGGAGTAGCACCAATCGGGGTCTTAGTGGCTTCAAATAATTTCAGTGAACCTTCTGCTAAGTAACGACCACACAACTCCAGGTCAATATCTAACCCTTGAGAGTCACCATTACATAACTCCTTTGGCTGGGTACTTCTTACTAAATCATTAGTCAAACACATGTCAAGCTTTGAGAGGACATTATTTTGATGCACATTCTCTATTCTAGAAGCGAGCATATTAACACTACCGGAGCTTTCTACGGGAATTAAATTAAGCCCCTCACAAGATTGTAAGTCAGGAATCGATTTTTCTACCACAACAGGCCCCTTCTTTACTAACGCAGGATCTACGCCAAGTGAAGGAGCTACCCCTATGTTCTTATTTATAGTAATTTCTTCAGGGTCAGCCTCCTTCACCAAGTCCTTATCCATAGTCTTTTCCCATAACTGGAATAGCTGGCATTGACCCTTTATTTGGAGATTTTTTGACTACTTGTTTCACAGGGGGTTAGATCTTGTCTTAACACAAGACCTTCCCCCCAAGAGTCTCCCAGAACATAACTTTTTAGCAGTCATCATTAGACTTGTATCTAAGACGAAGGCAGAACGCAATGCCAATAAAAGAAACAATAATTAGCAGCTTAAAATATATAAAATAGGGCAATTGAAGAATGTGAGTCAGAGTTCCAGTATTGGTCAACAAGTCAATGTCTATGTGAGCATGAATGAGTAATAGAAGTCTATCAAGCTAAACAAGATGAAAATGAAAAAATCAAATAAAAAATGAAAATATTTGGGCCCAGCCCAGCCTACTTCAGCCACTGAGGGCCACAGAGGGCCCGCCCTTTGCCCGGGCTTAGCCCGGCGCTCCCGCGCGCTCCCGCGACACGGGGGTGACGGGATCTTTATGCGCCGCCTGGCGCGCTGCTGGTTGCATCTCCCGCCGCTGTGCAGGGCGGGAAACGTAGTCCTGTGCCTTCCTCCACTCGGCGGCCGCTGTTAATTGTTGGCTGCGGCGGGGGGAGGGGGCCAGAGACAGGCAGGCACAAGGGTCCACGGGAAACAAGGTAGGCTCTCACTTCTGCAGGTCCAAGAAACTCCTAGCAGTGCTTTGCAGCGTCACCCGCTCCACCGGGGTGACGCGATCTTTATGCGCCGCCTGGCACGCTGCTGGTTGCGTCTCCCGCCGCTGTGCAGGGTGGGAAACGTAGTCCTGTGCCTTCCTCCACTCGGCGGCCGCTGTTAATTGTTGGCTGCGGCGGCGGGAGGGGGCCAGAGACAGGCAGGCACAAGGGTCCACGGGAAACGAGGTAGGCTCTCACTTCTGCGGGTCCAAGAAACTCCTAGCAGTGCTTTGCAGCGTCACCCGCTCCACCGGGGTGACGCGATCTTTATGCGCCGCCTGGCGCGCTGCTGGTTGCGTCTCCCGCCGCTGTGCAGGGCGGGAAACGTAGTCCTGTGCCTTCCTCCACTCGGCGGCCACTGTTAATTGTTGGCTGCGGCGGCGGGAGGGGGCCAGAGACAGGCAGGCACAAGGGTCCACGGGAAACGAGGTAGGCTCTCACTTCTGCGGGTCCAAGAAACTCCTAGCAGTGCTTTGCAGAGGCAGTCTATCCTCTAAACAGGTAGAAGGAAAGATCCCTTGGTGGACAAAAAATGCAAAGATTAGTCTATGTACCACCACATAAAAAAATTGTTTTTTGACGACAACACGACGGGTGTGATTTGCAGGAAGTCAATATATCTGAGAAGATAAAATTCAGAAGGGTGTTTCAATGGACAAGACCACAACTCGAACCGCAGAGTGAGGGGAAACTAATTGCATGGTTCCTTCAGTTTGCCTATACAGTCTCTTTTAACAGAACACGTTTGAAGCTGGGCGAGTTACTGCCCGACAAATAACTATCTCTGCACTGTTAAAAATCAAAAACAAAGGGAAGACTGTACACACGTGGCCTTGTAGCAGATGGCAACTGGATTTTATTGGTTTTAAAAGTTAGTCATATCTTTCCATTTAGGAAATTATAAGAAAAGTCGCTCGAGGTGTCTATACACTCAAGAGACCTGCCGGTTAAAAAACTGAAATATGCTGACAAGTGAAACCGATGAGAGGATGAAATAATATGGGATAAGGAACCAAGTCAAAGTGGCAACCAATCAGTGCCTTTTAAAATAAGAGAGACGTATATAAGTGTCTTGAAAAAGATGGAATATTATTGTTAACCATCGAAACGCGTCAACGCTCCATTTTACAACAGCTCATCCTATAGATATTACAAGCTAAATATATCAAGGATTAGCCAGGAAACATTTTTAACCCTGAAGTGTGACTTTATGCTAAAAAATAGTGTCTGTCTTTTGTCTCTCTGTGTTCCTTTGTCTGGTAATATACATTTGGTGCAATGGTTGAATAGAATTATTGTTTCCTTTTATGTGAAAAAAGTACAGTAATTTGATTTGAATTTCTGTACGGATGAGATAATGTCTTATGTAGGATTAAATGACTGTACATGTTTTTATTGATAATGAATTTTTAAATTTATGGTTTTATGTAGGATGTTTATAATTTCTTTAAAAAAATGTATATATATTAGTATTAATTTACTTTGGAATGAATGATGTTTTAATTATGAACCTGTAAGTTCTAACACATGGGCTGCAATTTATGTGGTGGTGCATAGACTAATCTTTGGATTTTTTGTCCACCAAGGGATCTTTCCTTCTAACTGGTTAAAAGTACTCTAATCCCCAGGTCTGGTGAAAAGGGGTCTCTCTCGTCTATTTCATATTCTCTAAACAGACAGGTAACCCCGGAGAATCCCAAATGGGAGCAAAATCAGAGAAATAGCCTATCCCCCATATTTTCCTGGCCTTGTACCACAGATTCAGAGATGCTTTTAAAACTTTCAGGCAAACCTTTTTGAAGAATCTGGGCGTCCCAAATTTATGTAAAAAACCCTCTCCACCTCCCTCGAACGCAAACATTTCACTTAAAATCTTCCCCCAATTAGATCCTCCTGCCGTGCAAAGTAGTGCCCAAATATTTTTGAACTGAAAAGCAAAAAAATACCAAAGTATGTCAGTGCAAGGCCCCTTTTCTGAAGCTTACGCCTTAATTTCTTCCATGAGAGCCAAGACATTTTATTAGACCAAATAAAACTTCCTATTTTACTTTGTATTTTACTTATGTCCCTGTGTGAAAACTCAAGGGGATAGTGCTAAAAAGATAGGTCAATTTTGGCAAGATGACCATTTTTACCAAATTTTCCCTACCATATATTGTAAGAGGCAGATTTGCCCATCTTAAAAACAGACGATCGATCTCCTTAGACACCTTCTTTAGATTAATCTTAGGGATATCATCTAGGATTTTTACTATTGTTATTCCTAAGAATCTGAATTCTCTACTTATTTTACCCATCCAATTGTCAGCATTCCAGGTCATTACATCTGTCTTAGTGGAGTCTGCAAGGTACCCTGAGTATGAACCAAATTCTACAAGAAGAGCTTCCGCTCTTGGGAGAACCTCAGCAGGATTGTCAGTATACAACAGCAGGTCATCCACATAAAGGGCTAATTTGCTGGCATAAAGATGGACACTGAACGGAACAATTAATTCGTCCAATCTAATTGCTTGGGCAAGGGGTTCTACGTATAAATCAAAAAGTAAGAGCGAGATGGGACAATCCTGCCTCGTTCCCCTAGCAATATTGAAACTTGATGTCAAAATGCTGTTCAGTAAAATCACTGCTGAGGCTCCATGATAACAGCTGATCAAAGTCTGTATGAAGACTGGGCCTAAACCCATTATTCGCAAGACCTCCCACAGGAAGACCCAGCAGACATGGTTGAATGCCTTCGCTGCGTCAAATGCTGCTACTGCCAAAGGCGTCGCCCTCGTCACAGCCAAGTCGATACTGCCAATCAACTGCAGGGTCTGTTTCTGCATGAACCTCCCTGGGATGAATCCCTTGGTGTCCATATTTACCAACTGTTGAACTAACTTGACTAATCTCCCTGCCAAAACAGACATGACGATTTTATAATCAGCGTTGAGCAGGGAGATTGGCCTATAAGAGTCGGCCTGGCTTTAAAATAAAGACAATCGTGGCCTCCTTCCGTGATTTAGGTATTCCACCTACTACACTGTAAACGTAGTTGAATAGTTTGCATAGCCTTGGAGCCAATTTATCCTGCAGGATTTTATAAACTTCCCCTGGAAGAGCAACAGTCCCAGCAGCCTTGTTATTCTTGAAATTTTTGATGTGGGTTATTACCTCACTCTCTGTAATACGAGCATCCAGAGCGGCTTAACTGCCCTCAGTTAAAACCGGTAATTGTTTGAGTCAGAAAACAGAGAAAGGAGACATTTTTGCATATCTTCATGCTTACATGAAGTTTCTCCATTCTCATCTATAATTAATTAATGTATATTATTCTTGGTGCCGTCAGCTCTTGCCTTCCAGGTTTCCCCCTATATTCCTGGTGGAGGCGATCTAGGTCTATACTGATATGCGTCAACTCTTCGATGGATGTCTAAGGGATTCTAAGCCTCTCCTTCACCAGAATCCCCATCCCTTTTTCTAGCTTCTGAAATTCCAGAGACTCTTCCCTATTTTTAGAGCAGATCAGACTATGCAGTTGCCCCCGGATGTTTGCCTTGAAAGCATCCCAGACCCAATCTAAGGAGGTCGAGCCTATATTAACAGCAAAAAAGTCTGTAGTAGATGTTTTAAGCATACTTATTAAATCAGGATCGGAGAGCATCACCCTCTTCAGAGTCCATCTGGATCTGGAGTTTTGTCTGGTACTTAAATAGGAAAATTATATGGGGGCATGGCCAAAGAGAATGCTTGGTAAGATGGAAATATCACCAACCTTCTCTAACTCCAGCTTGTCTGTTAAGATGTAAATGATCCTCGAAGAGTGACCATACTTTTTATTATAGAAGGTAAAACCTGTGTTTTCTCCCATCTTGGCCCTCCAAACATCGGGCAGCCCAAGATCATGGATCATATTGACCATTGCGCAATGAATGCGTGAGGCACCGACATGATGGCTATGATTAGACCTATCCTGTAGGGGGTTAGGAAGAACATTAAAATCCCCTCTGATGATTGTTGGGGTAGTTCTTCCTATTAACTTGGCCTGCATATTACAGATGTATGATGGATCGTCGACATTTGGACTGTAAAACGACACAATTGTTAATTCGGCCCCCCCTATTTCAATCTGCACTATAATCCATCTCCCTGAATGGTCCAATGAGACTGATTTAATGATACCTTGTGCCCCTAACCTAATTGAAATTGCCACCCCTCTGTTATGGACAACCTGTTCTGAGGAGCAAAAAGCTCAATCCATCTATATTTAGCAAAGACAGCTTTGCACTCAAAATTGGTCGTGTGTGTCTCCTGAAGAAGGCAGATCTGTGCTGAGGATTGTTCAAGATATTTATGTACTAATCTTTGCCTGCATGGACACCTGAGCCCGTTGATATTCCATGATATAAGTTTCATTTTACTGCTCATTAAGGCTGTAAGATCTGTCTATTCAAGGAGACAGCATTCACTATTCTATGAAGGGTAAAGTTTCTTACACAAATCTGAGATTGACGACATTTTTCTTTATTTTGATTTTCTCCCAATGCACCCTCACCTGTGCTCCCCTGCCCAACCACCACCCACCCTAACCCCTGTGTGGCCTCATTACAGCCCTAGGAAACCCCCCTGATCTTCCAGGCATAAGTCCTGTGGGCGAGGTCTCTATGATGCTCAAAAAGGAAAAACCTGTATTGACCATAATCCTGGCATCTTTGGGGTACCTGCGAGATATTGTTATAAAAATTACAATACTAAATTAGAACCTTCAAACCACCCATCCCTGATCTATTCCTCCCTCCCACCTCTGATTATATCAATAAGGCGGTCCACCTCCTAAAACTGTCTCATGTGATACATTTGGTTGTTCCACATAAATCTGAGGGATGCCTTAATTGGGCCTTAGCCCCTAGAGAGGTTAGAACTGTCATTCTTTTACTCAGCTCCCACTGTTTTGTGGCGGTAATATGTGATATGTCGGACCTGATGGAGAACGAAAAAGGGCTAGAAAAGGAACTAGATTTTATCGAGCCGACTTTCAAAGCTGAGGATAGGATTTCTTCTTTTAGTGAGTACGTTAAAAAATCTACCAAGATCTTTCTTGGCTTGGATTTAGCCGGCTTCCTTTTGTATGGGTCCCAAAGAACTCGCTGAATGTTGTGTGCTAGATCGATTTCCTGGGATTCCTTTAAAATTGTTTCCTTTAGAAGAGAGATCACAACATTTTTGATAATCCCCCCCCCCTCCAAGTCTTCAGGGACATTTAGTATTCTTATATTATTTTTCCGGGCGTGATTTTCAAGACGCTCAATGTCATCCTTCAATTCCCTATTCTGTGTAGCTAACTTGTCCTCTTCCACCGAGGAACTAGGCAGGGCTTCCTTAATTTTTGGAATTTCAAGTTCCAAAACATCAGTTCTCCTAGACACTTCTTCGCTTTTATGAGCAAGTACTTCGCAAGAGGACTGAATTGCAGCTTGATTAGTTTCGGAGATGGTGAATCTTTTCCCTATATTGTCCCTCAGAGCCATCAAAATATCTGCCAAAGAACCGGCCCCCATAGAATATGTATCCTTTTCAGGGGGGACTGATGTACCTGACATATGTGAAGGGGCCGGTAGGGCTGGAAGAGAGGAGGTGGGAGCTACTGATGGGGCAGCTGCCTTAGCTGTGGCCATATCTTGCAGAGATTCCGACCTCTTGCCTGGAATGCATTGATCCTCCAGGCCTGTATACCTGTTAGATATATCGATAGTGGGATGAATAACCACTGGTTGCTCTGCCCGTATATTTTTCCCCACCATTGTCCCGAGCTCAGATGGCAAAGGCTCAGATAACAAAGGAGGAGAATTGCTCTCTTGGCACGATGGTAACTGCAACTGAGGAGTCAGTATGCTCAGGGTAGCCATATTAGATTGTATGCTTAATCCCTTGTCTGTGGAAGTAGAAATTACCTTAAAAAGGTATTGAGGGAGAGAGTTACTCTGACTTTTGAGGGTGAAGCCTTTTTGACTCTACCTTTCCCTTTACCCCACGTCGGTGTGTACTCCGTTGCGTTTTTCCCCTTATGCTGCCCAGATTTGACTTTTACCTCCGCAACTGGAGGAGAAATACGTGAGGCAGTGTCAGCTTCCGCTTCAAATTTAGCCACCCTGCTGCGGAGTGTGTACCTGCACACAGTTGTTTTAGGGCTGGAGGGTGCCCTACTCAGAGGTTTGCTGACTTAGTTTCCCATGCAGCTTCTGCCCCCCGCTGGTCAAACTCCACTGTCTCTTTTACATCTCCTACATTCAACTGGACAACAGTCACGTAAACAGTGCTGCTAGGAGCTACCATCCAAAAGTCCAACAGTCCTGGCAATCCTGGCAGTCCCGGCTCAATCCAGCAAAGCCCCCCGATGCCATGGGGTTCGCCTTCACTGTGCTTCAAAACATGCTCCACATTAGGAAAATGGTAGTCTCCTACCTTACAGCAGCTCCCAGGCTTGCTCAGCCCCAACCGGTTGCTGCCCTCTGCCCCGTATTCACAGGTGCTGACTCGGCCGTCATGAGCACATCATGTGGGCCAGGAGCCGTCATGAGCACAGAAGGAGTTAACAATGATATATGCTCTTTTCAAATACATAACATTTTAAACAATATTTTTAACAAAATACTTGTACAGTCTATACAGCCACAAAGACGATTAGCCCCACCAACATAGGCAAAGGGACAAACATTGAAAAGAAAGAAAAGTAGTTTGAGAAAAATAAAATAAATTAAGGTCTGTCTTATATCAATGCACATTCAAAAGTATGGTGGACATGTTTTATAATCCACATTAATCATCCATCTCTACATCAAATGCTAGTCAACAACTTTAAACCTGATCTTGGTATATAAATGAAAACAGGTGGAAAATTCTTCAAAACTGTAATGTTTGTCACAATAGTGGCTATTACACAGTAAATTGTAATTACCTGATACATTTAGAACATCACTGTAATAATTAGTCTGACAAACTGGATCCAAGAAGCCTTTGTCATACATGAGTGCTGCCTCCGAATACGATATTCTGCAAATGTATAAATATGGCTTTATGAAACTATTCCGCACCCATTAATAATTTAAGGACTACCATCTATGATGTATAGCTACCCAATTGGGTCACCACTTATGGTGATGAACCATCACTTAATTAATTCATACTTGACTGTTTAAACTCATATTTCCTCAGTGAAAAATAAGAGATAAATGGGAATACCAGGGTAACTTCAATTAATTAACCCCTTTAGTGCAGGTGTCGACCAATGGCAGATACTCACACTGCATCGCCGGTGTGAGGGGACTCCCACTGACTCAGGCTTGGTCCGTTCCTGTCATGGGCACTACTTCCAGCCACACAAGTGGTGCATAATTTATATCCGGATAAGTGCGGTAACATTGGATGGTAAGACTTTTTGTGGATCCCTGCAGATTCTGGAAGTTTCCAAAACGGAAATGTAAGAAAAATGTGGGATTTCAAGTAATGTTTAATTTTTTTTAGCATTGTGGGTTAGAATGCCTTATGGGATCCACACAAGACACATAAATCTGGAATCTCCTGGTTGTCTAGTTTTCAAAAATGTTTGCAGTTCGTAGGTGTTATTGGGTAGCCCCAAATACCACAGCTACACCGGTTGCTTATCTCTCACTGTAGCAATTTAGGGCCATTTTGTGTGTGGTCTTGTGGCTCACCAGTCTTATTGTGGGACAAGTTGGAGCTCACTGTTACCTAGTGAGAGCCATGTAAGTCACCACACTCAACATTGGCCCTGGTGTCTACTTTAAAAAAAAATAGCAAATCTGCTAGGTTTCTCTAGTTGTCAGCTGAGCTTTTTCCTAGAATCCACTGCTACCCACTTTACAAAAAAGTGTCAATTTTCTGTGCAAAAATTAGGGGGCATATTACCAACAACTAGCGATAATTATCGCTATGTTGGCTTAGCGGCTATAATTTTATCGCCGTGTAGCGACGATTTTTATCGCTTAGGAGCCTTGATATTATCAAAGTTTATCTCCTAAGCGATAAAAATCGGCCTAAATGCATGAATATCGCTGAAAAGTCAGCGATATTCAGGCATTACCGAGCTAATGCCCTTAGCCATGTTATCCACCTCCCATTGGATAACATGGCTAAGAACTGCTCAGGGCAGGTGTTAGCTTTTGGAGATATTCAGCTTAGCGCGAATATCTCCAAAAGTTGGTAATAGGAGATAGCGATGTTAGCGACTGTTTCCAGTCGCTAACATCTTGGCACGCCCACTTTGCATGTCATTAGTGATACATTTCTCTGACATGCAAAGCGGGGCCCAAGATGGTCGCTATCTCCTACTAGCTGTCGCTAACTGGTGTTAGCGACAGCTAGGTAATAGGGAGATAATTTTATCTCCGCTTTCTTGGCTTTTAAAGCCAAAAAAGCGGAGATAAATCCCTTGATAATATGCCCCTAGATTCACTAGGCCTGCCCACACAAGTGAGGTACCATTTTTATAGACACACATGTAGGAGTATAGAATAGTAGAACATTTGTTATTATCAATTGGATTTTGCTGCATTTGTGCCTTCAAAATGTGAGCCCGTGTGTAAGAAACAAGACTTTTGAAAAAGATCCTGTAAATCATGTGCTAGTATGCGTACCTACAAATTCAGAGATGTATAAATAACCACTGCATCTGAATTCCATATCTTGTATCCATTTCAGAAATACATAGGTTTCCTTGATACCCATGTTTCAATCTACATATTTCACCATATGATTTGGTCTATATTTGGTACACTATGAAAAAACATTATACAGTGCAGCTCAGTTATTGGCTCTGGGTGTTGGGGCCTCCCTTCCAAATAGCGAATCCTAAGGGTATGCATGTATGCTTTGTGACCGTGAATGCGGTTGCAAAACATTTGCATTTTACCACCTACTTTAAATAGGTGGTAACCCATTCGCAAATGGGAAGGGGTCAACAAGGGACCACTCCCACTTTGTGAATGTTTGTAAAAGCAGTTTTTTAAAAGCAGGCAGTGGTCCGTGGGACCCTTAAAAAATGAAAAGAATACTTTTCATTTTTGATTTTGAAACACATCCCATTTTCAAGGAAAACGGACTGCACTTAAAAAAATGCTTTATTTGAACGGAATCACAGACATGGTGGTCTGCTGACCTCCGTAGGCCACCATCCTTTTGATTTCTGAAATTCTAGGGAGTCACAAATTTCAACCTACCTCATTAATATTCATGAGGTAGGTCATTTGGGACCCCTTAAGAATTGCAGAAAGTTTTCTACACACTTTCATGCATACCATTTTGCGATTTCCTAATTGCGTATTGCAAGGTTTCGCAAATAGGAAATCACAAAACGGTTTCTTCATGCGCCTGGCCCATTGTTCCTATTTTTCCTATAAAACTCAAATCTAACTATACTTTGCCTATTTTCTCTGTCCCCTCCAGAAGAATCCACAACCCCTGGGTACTTTAAGAATCCCTAGCATGTTGGAAGAAAAGGATATAAATTTGGTGTTAATACCTCTTGTGGAAAAAAGTTACGGAGCCCTAAGCGCAAACTACCCCAAATAGCCAAAAAAGTGCTCAGCATGGAGTAAGGGGGGGACCCCAGCTGTTAAGGGTTTAGTTATAAAATATGACAAACCATCACCTAAGTAGAACCATATAACTCATGTCCACATTTCCTATATATCTTCAATAGGCTCAATTATCAAATGCCATACACCTTCATTTGTCTGACATTTTTTCAATAGCTTTTAATTACCTGCTTGAATGCTGTAGTGTCAGCAGTTAGTGTGTTTCACAGACCCTTGCATGTGCTGTCAAGTTATGGCGCAAATGTGTAATTTCAAGGTACTACATGGAGATATTTAATTCCAATTTTGGATATCATGTAATGGAAGCCAAACTGCCACAAATGTAGTCTATTATAAAAAACTCCATGTATATCTGCTGTGCCTTTAATATGCGTCCCACACCCTTCACCTGGAACTCTCAGCAAAATCCACCACTCAAGAAGCGGAGAAATTGTGCTTACCCTCTGGTAGCTTGTCAAAGATCAGTCAGGCTTAACTTTAGAGGCAATGTTGCTCTTAATCATTTTATTACATGTACTTGGAATTTCAAGGTTTCATCAGCTATCAAGAAATTAACTGCAGAATCTCAGACTGGCAAAGGCCAATAGTGACTTTCCAGAAATCTAATTTTTACTACCAGAAGGGTTGACTAAGTGACTGAGTAAAAGTAAAGAAGAGCTATGACCATAGTCGCGCCCTGTGAGATCTATTTGCTTAGGAAACTTTATGAAGTTAATATTTGTTCCCTCCAGTAGATCTTCTCTGAGCCCTCTGTAATTTTCTAATGAATTAACCAAGTAAAATGGTGCATAAGAGGAGGGTTTTGATAGTTTGTAATGTCATAAGGGTACTTGATGTTTGTGTATGTCTTCTGTGGTTCTCCACTGCCACTAAAAGATTGTTCTGCCAAATGTATAAAAGTCCAGAAAATAAGTGCTGGAGAACCATTGTCCCAGGGAAACACCCTCTTCTTGTGCACTCTTAAATGGTGTACTAATCTGAATGTGTTTGAAAGAATTGTTGACTAGATGGGCAAGTTCTTGTTTGCATCATAGCCTTATTGACTATTTCCCCTTACATATCTGTGCTTATTGTTTTATCTTGACCTTACAAGTAACCATGTTGCCGTGCTCCAATAACTGTGTAACCTTTGTAACGATGTAACCTGTAACTATGATCGCTATATAAAAGCTTTAAAATAAATAAAATAAATAAATAAATAAATGTGTAAAGTATTTGTGCAACACAACATAATGACAACACACAAAAAAGATTCAGCACCAGGTTAAAGAAAATATGATTTATAAAAATGAAACAAGACCAAAATGACAAAAAGCCAATGAGTAGAATTCGAGATATGAATTATTAAACATTAAATTCAAGAATTCAGGCCTACTGCAATGGATTGCCGGGCGAATGCAGGAGCCATGCAGGCCCGCTGGACAACGTACCTTGATGCTGTTCGCAGCAGCAAGACGCGGGGTGCAGCAGAGGGGATCACTGATACAACATCTACTGTCATAACATCGAACTACATAATTATCGAGTCAACAATATTGTAAATAAAAATATTGACACACAATACACAAAACAGAAATAACACTGATATTGAATTACCTACTGGCGGTCGCCAGTAGATTGTTATAGTTAGGACCTAGTTACACTAGGACAATTGCAACATTCTATGCATCTATAACTTTGGTGCTGATTAATGAATCCGCTAAATTATCAAAACTTATGGCCCGCTTTGGTCTGCTCCTATTTTTAAAGTTTCGGGGTGATTCGGCAAGCAGGGGGTTCCAAAACATGTTTTCTCCATGCAATTTTCCATAGGAAACTTTAGACACGGCTACAACCCGAACTGCTGAACGGAATTACACCAAATTTTGCAAAAAGGTAGCCCTTGGTTCAGAAAGAGACCTTTTTATTAAATGGTGTAAATCCGTTCAGAAGTTTTTTTAAATATGAATGGAAAAAGAAATGTATTTATCTGGGCGGAGCCTAACCACACATCTCATCATGAGATCTGATTGGCTGTCAGTACTTCATCCAAGAAGTGTTGGCAGCCATCTTGGGACCAATATACATGATAGCACTCATTAAAAAACATTGCCGTTAATAGAAGGTTTTAAGACTTTAGTTACATTATAAATCATTTGTTGATGGTACCATACTCACATACTCATTTTAGGAATTGTGGTGTGTTCTAAGGTGATTTTACCATGTGAAAAAGCCTTCTGTAGGGATATCATGAATAATGTTTGAGAGAAAACTATTTTCTCCTGCTTTTCCCACAGAGGTTGGAAGGTGATCTATAAGCTAAACTGAGAGCATATTTTCTGTAAATTCACATTATCTTTCTCAGTCATGTGAGAATGAAGTCTGACATTCTCAGTAAAACATGTACATCCAACAAGTGCAGAGACTGTCAGTTGATTCCTTTGTGCTCTACTGCAGCTTCCCAGAGTGTTCTAAAGAACAACTAGAGCGCAAACAGTCCTACTTATGACAAACATATTGCACACCTGAGGCCATCTTCATTGGAATAAAGTGGTAACTCTTAAAACATTTAATTTAAAAAGGAACAATACAAAGGGGTTCATTTTGCCATAGAAATTATGATTAGTGCTGCAGAAAGAAAAATTAGGGCACATTTTGAGTGACTTCTCAAATCCTCTTCTATTTCATTAAAAAATCTGACATGCAGACTGAAACATGCGCTTTTAATACCAGAAGCAGACTTCTGTGGCGAGCAGTTACTACAGTAATGTAATGAGCAACTAGAGTGCTGACATTCAGAATTTATGGCAAATGTGAAATACCTTCTTGATGGAATCAAATTAAACAAGCATTTGCAATGCAATAGGTCTCGCATTAGTAAAGTTAGAGGTATTAGTATTGTAAATGACACATTTTTTATTTATGTTTTTGTTTTGAAAATAGGGAAATTAATTAACTTTTACAAACGTGACATCTATAGCATTTGTAATGCAATATGTGTTGTATTTACATGACTTAGATGTATTCATATTAAAAATAACAATGGGTTGTATTTTTTTCAATAATTAATACTTAAATAAAAGTTATTGTAATTTATAATGGCAATAGCTTAAACTTTTGCAAATAACTTTTTGGAAGATTAAGTTTAGTGTATTTTATTGTGATGAAAATACAAGAACAGAAGTGAAATATTAACTTTTTTTGTGACATTTGTAATAAAGTTTGAAACATTGAGAGAACATATTTGAATCAATTGTTGTTGAATGGTTGCACAGATTGATGCTGTGCAAGCGCATTGGCAGAGGTCGAGCCCTAAAAATACCTTCTTTGAATCACTTTTGTACTTCTTTCAAAATGTATACAGTGCTTTGATAAAAAAAAACGAGCATGGAAATACAAAATAATTTTAAAAAAACGTGGGTTCAACTAACATGCTTCACATATCATTTTTTTCAAATTGGGCCCCTCTCTTGGTGACTCAGTCCCGATTTTCTCGTAGTAGATGGATAAATGTACGGTAAATGGGGACAAAGAATATTGTAAGGGGCACAAAAATACCATAACCTTTCTGCGTACAAGTAACACTCTACCACACCCTTGCCCCAATACAAAGAGTTCCCTCACTTCTATACGCTAGGCTTATCCCAGGCATTGAAGAAGATGTATGGGGCCCGGTTAAACATACTGCAGCGGGGCCCTTCACACGACAAGCACTTGTTTCAAAGTTTGAGAAAAAAATATCCTGCAGTTAAAATAATGTCCAGATCCAGCATCTGGTCACATCTAGTGGTCTTAGCGGAGTTAGTTGCCTTGTCAATAATAAATAAAGTAGCTTTGCTTTAAAATCTACAAATAAATATAGCAGCACAAGCGGAGGGATTATTGACCCCTCCCTACTCCCACCACTTTCTGTTAAGCCTCTCTTTTACTTACAATCCCAACATATTTTCAATATTTTCCCCCAAGGTCCAACCTCTTACGCGTGTCATATGATACACTCTTCTTCTATACCACAGAGGTCTCCAGATGTTCAAGTCCAAGCTTAAATTACTTTTTCATGCCAGGATTGTTTTTCATTCTGGGAATTGTAGTCTTTTTTGCCTTAATAGACACTGAAGACTACAAGTTCCAGAATGCAAACTTTTTTTTCTTTTAAATGGCCAAAAGGCAGCTGTGTAATCGACCCGGTACACCTGATAATGTTTAAAGCCCTAACGCATCTCTCCCCCTCCTGTATCCCACATAGCTGCCATATGGCCGCCAGCCATTTGTTACATCGTTAGCCAGTAGTGGATATTTCAGTCAGCACTCAAGAACAGGCTGCATTCTGGGACTTGTGGTTTTGCTTCAACATTGTACGCAGGAGCTCAAAAATCCCTTCACAGATAATGCTCCTGGCGGAAGCCGAGACTTGAGAGAGGTGAGGCACTTAAAGCTCGAACCAGGATCGAGCCAGATGTCTGACTCTGCGCCAGCTCGAAGTCCTCTTGGAACCTAGAGCCCAAAATGAGCTGAGCTTGCGTGTGGCTTCTGTATGGTACTCTCGCGCTAACCTTGTGCACTTAGTTGAAAACAAAGCTTTAACATCCTGGCAAAAAGGAGACAAATAAGACACCCATGTAGTGCATGATTTTTACAAAGTGAAACTAGAAAACTTGGCCTCCAAACTGTGTGATCTTATGAAAATATTTTGTTTCACCTCCCCCTTTTCTTCATTCCCTCAATAAGCCTGAAAAGCTTTTACTAACGTCAAAGCTGCCGCATGTTACAGAAATGCGTTTTTTCTCTATTTTGCAGAGACTTATTATAATATTATCATATGTTACGTGCTGTTTGTTGCACTATTCACACAGCAAAGAAATGCCAGGCTCA
This sequence comes from Lissotriton helveticus, assembly GCF_964261635.1. Lineage (NCBI taxonomy): Eukaryota > Metazoa > Chordata > Amphibia > Caudata > Salamandridae > Lissotriton > Lissotriton helveticus. The sequence continues at coordinate 1,895,738,412 of NC_136068.1, read as the reverse complement.
GCTTGTGCTCGGGCTCTTACAGCCGCGCCAGACGCTGGGCTCGACTTTCCCTGTTAATATGCCGACTCCCTTAACCAACTCTATACTCTACCAATTAAAAAAATATTTTAAAAAACAAATTATTATTAACAAATGTTTTTTTCCGAACAGCTGGTATAAAAGCCAGCAAAAAATAACATCAACAAAAGATAATTCACCAACTGCATTGAGTAGGTATTTTTATTTCTTCAATATATTAAGTGGATTAAAAAAGCTAAACAAACAAATAAACTAAAACTACAACCTTTTGTTTTATGTTTCACAGATTACACTTCAATAAAAGTCCACCCTAAAGCAACAAAGCAAGAATTAACTTAGAAAACAGAAACAAAAGCAACATTACATAAATAGATTAAATTAAGTAAATCTATAAATTAACAAACAAATACAACAAACTAATTAACAAAATTCAAATTCAAATATAACTAATAAATATTTTTCTCTTGCCAGCTTTTACAAATGACAACCAACAACAAAATCAACTAAAACAACATCATCAACAGAAAATAGTATCCCCCCCAAAAAAAGCTAAATAAATAAAGTAACACATTAAAATGTAACACTTTAATAAAGAAAACCTTTTGCTCTCATACCGATAAAAACCTAAGTGGGTAAACATCAACAACAGAAAGAAAACCCATCAAGAAAATAAAAGCAAAATACATGTGTGTCTTCCAACCACATTAATTATACACAATGTTTATTGATCAAACTAATAATAATAATAATAATAAAGCCATTTCTAGAGCGCCTGGCTACACTAAGAATAGTGTGTCCCCGCGCTAGAATGCTACAATATCTCAAGAGGCAGAAGTAAGAGAGAAAGGAAGCCATGGTCAGAGAGAAGAGAGAGGATTAGATGACTGGAAACAGGTGAGTTTTAAGTTTAGCGCGGAATCTGGTTTCTGAAGGTTCCATTCGGAGGTCAAGCGGTAGTTCGTTCCAATGTTTGGGAGCCAGATGCCTGAAAGAGCGACCACCCATCCTAGCTCTGCGGGTACGGGGGAGTTCAAACAGCATTGCTCCGGTCGACCTCATATTCCGGGTGGGGCGGTGAATTGTAAGGAGCTTTTGCAAGTAGCCTGGGCCTTTGCTCTGGGCGATGCGATGCGTAAAGCATAAAGCTTTAAATTTAATGCGTTCCTTGACCGGAAGCCAGTGAAGCTTCGCTAGAGCATTCATCCCAAATGCTCTGCGAGGTAGATTGAGTACTTTTGCACGCACTGCAGTTGGTGCAGGCCTTTTTTACTTAAACCTAGGAGCAGGGCATTGCCGTAGTCAAGGTGGGGTGTGACTAAGGCATGGACAAGTGTCTTTCTGGCGTTGATGGGGAGAAGGTCAAGGACTTTACGGAGAGTTTTTAGTATGCTGAAACACCTACCCGTAACTTTACTAACCTGGGACTTGAAAGAGAGATCCGAGTCAAGCATCACTCCAAGATTTCTGACAGAGTCCGCGGGGGAGGGAAAATTGCCCAGTTCCGCAGGCCACCACCTGTGCTACCAGGCAGAGGGGGATTTACCAACAACTAGAAGTTCCGTGTTTTTTGCCGTTCAGGTGCAAACAGTTGTTATTCATCCACGTTGCCACTGATGACAGGCATTTGGAAAAGTTAATGGCATCTTCCGTGTGGTCGAGCGTGAGCTTGTTCATCAATTGGGTATCGTCGGCATAGGTGACAATATCCACCCCGAAAGCTTCAACTATATGAGCTAGGGGTTCCATATAGAGGTTGAACAAGGTAGGGCTCAAGCTGGAGCCCTGTGGAACCCCATGGCTCATCTTCCGTGCGGAGGATTTGAAAGGGGGGCAGTGCATCTGGAAACTCCTATTAGTCAGGAAAGATTTTATCCAGGCATGGGCAGATCCCTCCACTCCCATATCGGAGAGGCGAGACAGCAGCGTTGTGTGCAGCACGGTGTCAAACGCTGCACTGAGGTCTAATAAAACCAATGCTGCTGTCTGTCCTTCATCCACCATCTGTCTGAGGCACTCGGTGGAATAGAGGACGCTGACTGCGTCGAGTAGCCGGCTCTGAACCCCGATTGAGTGGGGTGGAGGAGGGATTCCTTCTCCAGATATTTCATGAGTTGCCCGTTTACCACTTTTTCCACTATTTTTGTACAGAAGGGAAGAAGGGAGATGGGACGAAGATTTTGAAGTTGGGAGATGTGGACATTGGGTTTTTTCTTCAAAGGGATTACCTGGGCTGTTTTCCATGCATCTAGCACATGGCATTCTTGGAAAGAAAGAGTGACGATCTGAGTAATCTGATCGATCATACTCTCCAAGACTCCCTTACAGCGATTAGGGGGACACACGTCACAGGGGGAACCAGACTGTATGCTGTTAGCAATATTCAGCAGTTCCTGTCTCTCGAGGTTTAACAGTGGTGATATCTCTAATTTCCACATGTTTGCTGGAAGAATCAACGTCGTCTGTGAAAGTGGCATAGATTTTGTCGACCTTGCCAACAAAATGGTCAGCTATGGAGTTGCATAGCTCGCTGGAGTAGGTGTCTTGCGCATCGAGTCTGGTCGGGACCGTTAACTCTTTATAAATGGCAAAGAGTTCTCTAGTGGGGTTATCGGCAGATTCTATTCTGCCCTTGAAGTGGGCACCTTTCGCTGCTCTTACAAGTTTATGATATTTTTTTAGTTCTGTTCTGTAATTTGACTTACAATCTAGATTGTAACTTTTCCTCCATTGTCTTTCCAAATTTTTGCATTTAGCTTTGGCTACTTTGAGTTCTTGAGAGAACCAGGGGGCAGTTTTGGTCTGTCTTGCGGGAGTTTTGAGTGTGCAGGGAGCTACCATATCTAACGCATTGGACACCCAACTTTTGTAACTATTCCACGCTTCCTGCAACGTATTGCTGGGGGGGGATTTCTCAAGTAGGGCAAGTTTAAATCTCTGCGTTTCTGGGGTAAGGGTTTATTAGATTTAGTTTCTGAAGGAGTACCTTCTGTTTCAAACGGAATGATAAAGTGATCAGACCAAATTGTTCTGATCAGGGGGGAGACCTTAACACCCTCCCAATTAGCAAGGATGGGATCCAAAAGATGCCCTAATTGGTGAGAGGGGCATCTGGATTGTAGATTGAGCTCTAGAGATTTCAATGCTTCTATCACAGCCTGTGCCTCCCGACATTCAGTATTTTCAAAGTGAAGGTTTAGGTCACCCAAAAAGAGAAATTTTTTGTATCGCAGTGCCGGTTGGGTTATCAGTTCTATGAGTTGGTCACCGAACTGTGCTGTCCCTCCAGGCGGGCGGTATGTAAGCAGTCCGTTAATTATGTTTTTCGGTCCTGCTTTTATTGTGAAAAAAACACTCTCGCTATTAGGCAGCATAGCCTTCAGTAAGGTGCATTCTAAATCTGTTTTGTAGATAAGAGCTAACCCCCACCTCTCTGTTTCTGTCTGTCTAATCTGAGTAGGAAGTAACCTGGAGGAGTAGCTTCGAGAGCTTCAGGTGACGAAGCTTCGTCTAGCCACGTCTCAGTTAGAAATAGTAATCAGGACAGCTCTCTGTCAGTAGATCATGTATCTCTATTTTATGTTTCTTTATAGATCTACAGTTTAGTAGCAGCATTTTTAACTTAGCTGTCTCCCGCTTTTCCTTCCTCAAGATGTGAGAGGTGTAATTGCAGGTCTCACAGAAGAGAGGTAAAGGGTCAGCCTGTAAAGTGTGGTAACAGCTATCTTGAAGTTTCGGGCATAGAGCTAGTAATTCTTGTTTAGTATAGAGTAACCTAAGCCTGTGAGATCCCGTCATGTCGAGGGGTGCAGATGAGCCAGGGGATCCGGCCCGAGCCCCGTTCGGTCGCGGATGGGCGCAGACGGCCTTGCCTTTGGCGCGCCATTGGCACGCTGGCGGCGCGCCCGCTGCGCTCGTCCGCTGCGCGCACGGGGAATGCTCATACTTATCGGGAGGGGGGGGCGTGGCCTCCCGACAGTAGGCGTGGCCTGAGGTCTCGTGGGGAATGGCGGCGAAGAGGTTTTCAATCCCGCAGCAGCGCTAAAATCCGCTGCTCGGGGGTAGCCAACATAAAGAATTCAGGGGTGAACTGCCCGAATACCGAGGAGCCGGGTGAGTAAAACACAGTTAAAAATACAATTTTGCAAGTTTTTTTTAAAAAGAATTATCACGAGCGTTATCTCCCGGCTTCCGCCTCAGGAGCAAAGTACTTCTACCGCGCACCAGCAATCAGCGCGACTTATGTAGATGTCAGGAACAGGGGGCGTGGCCTCCCGACAGTGGGCGTGGCCTGAAGTCTCGTGGGGAATGGCGGCGAAGAGGTTTTCAATCCCGCAGCAGCGCTAAAATCCGCTGCACGGGGGTAGCCAACACAAAGAATTCAGGGGTGAAGTGCCCGAATACCGAGGAGCCGGGTGAGTGAATCACAGTTAAAAATACAATTTTGCAAGTTTTTTTTAAAAAGAATTATCACAAGCGTTATCTCCCGGCTTCCGCCTCAGGAGCAAAGTACTTCTACCGCGCACCAGCAGTCAGCGCGACTTATATAGATGTCAGGAACAAGGGGCGTGGCCTCCCGACAGTGGGCGTGGCCTGAAGTCTTGTGGGGAATGGGGGCGAAGAGGTTTTCTATCCCGCAGCAGCGCTAAAATCCGCTGCGCGGGGGTAGCCAACACAAAGAATTCAGGGGTGAAGTGCCCCAATACCGAGGAGCTGGGTGAGTGAAACACAGTTAAAAATAAAATTTTGCAAGTTTTTAAAAAAAAAGAATTATCACGAGCGTTATCTCCCGGCTTCCGCCTCAGGAGCAAAGTACTTCTACCGCGCACCAGCAGTCAGCACGACTTATGTAGATGTCAGGAACAGGGGGCGTGGCCTCACGACAGTGGGCGTGGCCTGAAGTATCGTGGGGAATGGCGGCAAAGAGGTTTTCAATCCCGCAGCAGCGCTAAAATCCGCTGCGCGGGGGTAGAAAACACAAATAATTCAGGGGTGAAGTGCCCGAATACCGAGGAGCCGGGTGAGTGAAACACAGTTAAAAATACAATGTTGCAAGTTTTTTTTAAAAAGAATTATCACGAGCGTTATCTCCCGGCTTCCGCCTCAGGAGCAAAGTACTTCTACCGCGCACCAGCAGTCAGCGCGACTTATGTAGATGTCAGGAACAGGGGGCGTGGCCTCCCCACAGTGGGCGTGGCCTCAAGTCTCGTGGGGAATGGCGGCGAAGAGGTTTTCAATCCCGCAGCAGCGCTAAAATCCGCTGCGCTGGGGGTAGCCAACACAAAGAATTCAGGGGTGAAGTGCCCGAATACCGAGGAGCCGGGTGAGTGAAACACAGTTAAAAATACAATTTTGCAAGTTGTTTTTTAAAAAGAATTATCACGAGCGTTATCTCCCGGCTTCCGCCTCAGGAGCAAAGTACTTCAACTAGTGTAATTAATAAATATATATACACATATATTCACAGATTAACCAAAAAACGGCAAAGGGAGCAAAATTCATTACTTCACAAAAAGGGAAACTACTTCTCTGCTACATGGGGTACACTTATATCCAAGAGAAAATGAGTGGAAACAAAACACCTTGGAAATGCAGTAAATATTACTCTAACTCTTGCTATGGTAGAGCCACTACAATAGAAACCAATGTAGTAAATGTCAAAGAACAAAACCTTCCTCCAAATGTAACTGAAGTAGAGGTTAGAGATGCTCTCAAGACAATAAGAGAAGCAAGTACCAGCGCTCAACAAACAAGTACCCAAATACTTAAAAATGTGTTACCTGGGATACCTGCGTATGTTACTGGACAACTGCCATCTATCTCCACTCTGAAGAGATCAATTTCCCAAACTAAAAAAGACACAGCTCAAACACCACCTACCCCTCAAACGTTTGCTGAAATGCAAATATTACCTGAATATACCATCACTCACAAGGATGAGAAATTCCTTCTCCGTGATAAAAAAAAATCAGAAAGAATGAATTCTAATCTTTGCAACAAAAACTTAAAAACTGTGCCACGTAGATGATGGATGGCACATTCAAAGTTTACCCTAAGCCTTTCTGTCAATTATACACAATCCACAGTGAATATGAAAATACTTTCATACCCATCCTTAAGCTAAGACTCCCTAATAAACAGAACACCACATACTTAGAGCTACAAATAATACACAATACAATGAAAACTACTCTCAGCCAAAAATCATCATTGATTTTAAACAATCAATGATTCACTCAATTTTATCATTATACCCACACACTGCAATATAAGGTTGCTACTAGCACTTTAATCAAAGTATCTGGAGGCACCTACAAAAATCTACTTTAGGTATAGTAAGTAACCAAATTATTGACTGTTCGATTATTTAACATCTTTACAGTAAAATCAACTAAAATCAGCACCAACAATCCTTGCCTTCCCCTCCCTCTAGTTATCTGTCTGCCAGGACCCCTATTTCCAACTATTAATCATTTGTTGCGAGATCCCTTTTTGCCGTTGAGCAAGGGGTTAATTTCATGTTGGCAAAACCAAAGGGGATGATGGACGGAGTGTTAAAGTTTGCAAGCACTCACCCCCACTCAACTGATCTGGGTTTAATCCATTATCATTCTTTAGCTCACTCCACCACCCCAGTTCAGACATGGCCATATGGAAATCAGTCTGACCCTGTGCATCATGGGAACAGTCCAGCCCGAACTGTCAAGCCCTGTCTTCTTTGATCTGGAAACAAGCATCCTGGGACCGGTTTCGGGTTCATAACCCTCATTAGCCAGGCTATCTTGAATCTAATGGCAAAGTGAGCAAGGGACCCACATCTGGGCATACCCTGCCAACTTAGGGCGAACTTAGCAAAACCAAAGGGGATGATGGACGGAGTGTTGAACATTGCAAGCACTCACCCCCAGTCAACTGATCTGGGTTTTATCCATCATCATTATTTAGCTCACTCTGCCACCCCAGTTCAGACATGGCCATATGCAAATCAGTATGACCCTGTGCCTAATGGGAACAATCCAGCCCGAACTGCCAAGCCATGTTTTCCCTGGACCGGAAATCAGCATCCTGGGACCAGTTTCGGGTTCATAACCCTCATCAGCCAGGCTATCTTGAATCTAGTGGCAAGGTTAGCAAGGGACCCACGCCTGGGCATACCCTGCCAACTTAGGGTGAACTTAGCAAAACCAAAGGGGATGATGGACCGAGTGTTGAACGTTGCAAGCACTCACCCCCAGTCAACTGATCTGGGTTTAATCCATCATCATTCTTTAGCTCACTCCACCACCCCAGTTCAGACATGGCCATATGCAAATCAGTCTGGCCCTGTGCCTCATAGGAACAGTCCAGCCCGAACTGCCAAGCCATGCTTTCCCTGGACTGGAAACAAGCATCCTGGGACCGGTTTCGGGTTCATAACCCTCATCAGCCAGGCTATCTTGAATCTAGCGGCAAAGTAAACGAGGGACCCAAGTCTTGGCATACCCTGCCAACTTAGGGCGAACTTAGCAAAACCAAACGGGATGATGGACGGAGTGTTGAACATTGTAAGCACTCTTCCCCAGTCAACTGATCTGGGTGTAATTCATCATCATTCTTTAGCTCACTCTGCCACCCCAGTTCAGACATGGCCATATGCAAATCAGTCTAACCCTGTGCCTCATGGGAACAGCCCAGCCCGAACTGCCAAGCCATGTTTTCCCTGGACTGGAATCAAGCATTCTGGGACTGGTTTCGGGTTAATAACCCTCATCAGCCAGGCTATCTTGAATCGAGTGGCAAAGTGAGCAAGGGACCCACGTCTGGGTATACCCTGCCAATTTAGGGCGAACTTAGCAACACTAAAGGGGATAATTTCATGTTGCACAAGCATTACAATAAAACCCATTAAAAATAACTGTCTGTCTCTTCTTTGCCCTTTGAAGATGTGATTTCAAGTTTCTTGTAGTCCAATAAACAGTCTCTGAAATTCTGGGAGCACGTGAGTTTGCACAGCCCTTCTATATGGTAATGCATTAATGAACGTGCTTCTAAAGCCTGTCTGATTTATTTATTTATTTATTTTATTTCTTATATAGCGCCGGAATCGACCAGAAGGTATCTCCGCGCTTTTTGATCTTCCAAGATGACAAATCAAAAACCATAGTCATGAGAGCCCAAGATATTACACAGCCGGAAACAGATAGGTCTTCAAGGATTTCTTAAAGGCATGCAGATTGGTAGTTTGTCTTAAGGTTAAAGGCAGATTGTTCCAGAGAGTGGGACCCTTGTAAGACAATGCACGACCTCCTTGTTTTGCCTTCTTAATCCGTGGAATCTGCAGCAATGATAAATTGCTAGACCGCAAAGAGCGAGTCGGCACATATGGCTGAAATAATTCAGCCAGATATTTTGGGCTAGATCCACAGAGACATCTGTGTATTATACAACAGATTTTAAACTCAATTCTCTGGCGGATGGGCAGCCAGTGGAGCTTATATAAAAGAGGGCGTGACGGGGACCTATTGGGAGCGTCAAGAACTAATCTGGCGGCAGTATTCTGGACTACCTGCAAACGGCTAAGTTGCTCCTCGTTGGCTGAGAGGAGCAGTCCATTGCAGTAGTCCAGCCTACTGATGATCAAAGTCTGAACCAGTGTTTTTCTATAACAATCGTCCAAGAATGGGAACACACGCCTCAGGAGCCCAATGGTCCTGAAGCAGGTTCCCGCCACCAGGTTCACATGTTCCTTTAATAGTAATGCTTGATCAAGCCGTACTCCCAGATTTTTCACGATCTGCTTAGGGCAGGGAGCAGCTCCTAGATCCGTAGGCCACCACTCAGGCAACCACAGGAGGGGGGCCTCTCCAATTAGCACGACCTCCGTCTTGCTTACATTGCATTGTAAGCAATTGGAGGTCATCCAATCGGATACTGCTCTCATACCAGTGGCAAATGCATGTTTAATTGCTGGAGTCATGGTATGGAAGGGAAACAGAAGCTGGGTATCGTCAGCATACGATACTGGGGTGAACTCATATTCTCTTACAATATCCGCCAAGGGGGCCACATACACGTTGAATAGTGTGGGGCTTAGGCATGAGCCCTGAGGGACCCCCTTAGTGAGCTCCCTAAAGATAGAATAATGGGAGCCCAACTTGACGGTTTGTGTTCGACCCAGGAGAAAACTTTTCAGCCAGGCCAGAGCCGAACCGCCTATTCCCACCTTCTGCAGACGACCGAGAAGAATATCATGTGAAACCGTATCGAAGGCAGCGGATAAATCCAACAGCACCAAGATCATAGAGCCTCCTCTATCCTGTGCCATCCTGATGTTATTGGTCACGGAGAGGAGGGCCGACTCAGTGCTGTGGTTAGGTCTGAACCCAGATTGTGAATGGTCCAGACCACCCGCTGCCTTGATAAACTTAGATAGATAGGTATTCACATGTTTCTCGGTCATCTTACTGATGTGGGGAAGTAGGGAAATAGGACGGAGGTTGGAGAGGTCCGAACATGGCAAGGCTGTGTTCTTACGAATAGGGTTCACCAACGCTCTTTTCCATTCACCTGGCACATGTCCATCTCTAAGAGAGAGATTGATCACTGTTTGAATTCCAGCCGTAAGCAGGTTCCCTAATGAGCCCATCATCTTTGCTGGCAGAAGGTCTGAAGGAGACCCTGTTTTAATTAGACCAGCCAAGGAGGAGACTTCAGAGAGAGTAATCTCGGGAAATTCAAGGAATGAGATATTGGCGCACATAGGAGACATAAGAGGAATAGAAGGAGCGGGTGATGTCAAGGAGGAACTGATGATATCCCTCCCAGCAGTTTCTGTCTGCTTGATCTTCTCATATATAAGCTCAATTTTATTCTCGAAGAATAGAGATATTTCATCGCACAGGGTTTGAGAGAACTCATCCGGGCTCTCGCAGGCCATAGGTTTTATGAAGGACTGTAGAATCTTATAGAGCTCTCTAGGAATGTTACCTGCTTCCTCCAACTGTGAAGCAAAACAACTCCGTCTGGCCATCTTTAAGTTTTTATGATAAGAGGCCAGAGCATCAGTATACTCTTTTTTGTTCGTATCCCTGTGTGATTTCCTCCAAGCTTTTTCGAGCTTTCTGCACTTCTGCATCTCTCCTCTAAGTTCTTCAGTATACCATATCTCTTGTTTAGTTACTGAAAGCTGTTTACAAGGCTTCAGTGGCGCCAATCGGTCTATGGCTTCTAAAAGAGCTGTATTATACTTCGCTAAGCCGGACTCAACATCATCTATCTCTGTAAGAATAGGTTCCCTCCATATCCTCTGAAGTTCGTCCAGTGTTACCTTGCGCCAATATCTTCGCAAAGCAGCAGGAAGAAACTTCTGGTATGGAGGGACGAAGCCACAGATGAAGAATTCCACCATATAGTGGTCGGTCCAGCAAACTTGAGATGTAGACCTATATTTGATTTTCAGGCAATTAGTAAAAATTAGGTCCAAAATGTGTCCACCAACGTGTGTGGGATCATTATTTTGGATCTCAAGCCCTAATATTGCAAGGTCAGAAAGTAATAATGCAGTGTCGGGATGATTAGGGAGATCCGCATGGATATTAAAATCTCCAAGGAGAATAAAATCATTTTTGGCTTTTAGGTAAGGGGCCAGAAATTCCACAAGGGAAATAGAAAAACCCGCACTTGACCCTGGAGGGTGATACACTAGTGCCCCGGTCCAGTGGGTTTTAGGAGAAAGGATCATCTTGAAAACCATGACTTCCATCATAGGACAACTCCTTTGTTCTAAAAGGGAGATTTTCATACCCTCCTCCTTATATACAATAGCGATACCTCCTCCAGTTTTGACGGGACGATCGAGTTTGACCATCCTATATCCCGTAGGAACCCCCAACGTGATGGCTGGGACTGTGTGGGGCTTTAACCAAGTTTCTGTAAGGAAACAGACATCTGGATTAACTGTATTAACTAGATCCCAGAAAGCAAGATAGTGCTTTGGTAGGGAGCGAATGTTTAAAAGAAAGCTTTTTAAACTGTTCACAGGCACGCTCTCCTCGATGTTAAGACTAGGGGAGAGATTATGGGGAGAGATAGAGGGACAGAGTCTTATAGGTGCCATATTTCCCACAGTGGTACTATCAGTATCTAACGTAGCCTGGAAACAGCAATGAAAACAAGAGAACGGACCTTCAGGGTAAATTGAAGAACGCACAGCACAACCTACCCGAGGGAGTGGCTGTAGGTCTTTAAGTGCCTGGGAGGAATATCTAGTGCTATGGCTCATAGTGGCGTCCGTATCCTTTGGGACAGAGCCCATGGCCCCTGGTCCCGTCCTGTCACGGACGGGCACAGACGGGCTTCTCTCTGGCTTGTCTCAGGCGCGTCCTCTGGCGCTCCCCTGCGCGTGACCGCTGCGCGCTCAGGGTGACGAGAGGGCTAAGTAGCCCCTCCTTGTGGGAGACTAGACCGCTAACCGGATTGACCTAGCGGAAGTGTGGTAGTTGTCAGGCTCTTACCTGTCCGCCCTCCGCTCTACGGCACTAATTGCCGAGTCGGACCGAGGCGGGCAGGCTATACCATCGAGCGCCGACTTCTAGACTGTAAGTGAGTATTAAATCACCCCCAATACACAAGCAGCGTGTCAACAGATTGTTGCAATAAAGGCAGAGTAAATGCTATTAAAATGAAGTGAGTAGCGTGATTTTTAAAAGTATCAGGTTCCTGAATTCAGAGGCATTAAAAAGCTCTTTCCGTTATCTCTGACCTGGAGCAAGCTATCTGGCATCAAGCAGAAACGGGGAGACACTGCCACTGTCCTCCCTATCTATCCTATATTGAATGTATAAACTTTGCAACTCTTGCAAGGATATGGGTTTTTGTTTGCGAGAGACACCAGTCCGACGCCTCCATGTACAACCGTATACCATGGGCCCTTAAAGTGGGGTGAAGCAACCTTTGTCATTCTCTGACCAATTTAGGGCAGAAGCATAATAGGTTAAATCAGGATTCTCTTTGATAGTTGCATAGCCGACAAGAGGATGCTCCATCTTCTCGCACCCATGCTGGATTAAAGTCTGACATTTAAAGGTTTGTGAGCCTCATAAAAAGAATTTTCCTGTGACCTTTGACTCCTAGTGCTTCCCATAGGTGCTGTTGGGCCTTCCCCAGAGTATAGGATTCAACCAGTGCTTTTGTAATGGTATTGTAGCGGAGTACAGCTCGATCCTTTTCATACAAGATGGAGTGGACTTGCAGCTTCACGGCGTGTGACCAGGCCTTTTGCAGAATGTCAGGTAGTGCTAAACCTTCTGCTTCGATATTCAGGGTCCCTAGTCCTTTGCCCAGCTTGATGTGCCAAGGGGAGTCAGCTTCCCTGAAGATTGCTTCCAAATGATATTTAAGGGCGTTGTTCGAGGCTTTCAGAATCCTGATGTAATATTTGATTAATTCAAGTCCCCCTGATGTGCAAGTTCTTGTCTGCATAGCCCTAATTTAATGTTAGGAAAAGTTTTCCCTATGGACTGTTCTAATATCACTCTTAGTCATACACACCACACTCATAGATTTGGAACCACTCAAATGGCAATGTACTGTCCTTCTTATCAAATGTATTCAGTATCAAACAATTGTTGAAAAAGATATATATAATATCTCGAGTAAGACCACTAAGTATCACAATACATAAAATGTATTACACAAAAACTATCATCAATACGTATTAAAAATCATATTCCTATGAGGGTATGCACAACACATAAAAACAATATCACCCCACCGAAACACGTCAACGCCCAAATTGATGTTAAATCTGAAGCAGGACACAGATTAGAATTACTGAACTTCGGTCTTTTGGCTGTGTTTCTAGCGTTGGACAGATTAACACTGCAAGGGCCAAAACTCATGTCCTTGTTTTTGTTTTCCTTCCTTATGATGTTTTATTTACTTTGATATTGTTTTTATGTGTTGTGCATACCCTCATAGGAATATGATTTTTAATACAGAAACCGAATTCCTTATGCACACCCAATAGTAATTCAAATACAAAGTATTATAAACATTCATCCATTCAATATGATCATGGAATTAATTTCCACTTCTTCTTGTATGAGCAATTTTTCTTTTATTGCTCAAGCAAATTCACGCCAGCCGACACGTGTTTCGTCAGAGTTCAGATTGCTCTGACTCTTCAGGGCTTTCTTGTAATAATGGCGTGTGTTGTAATTCCACTTAACCGGTGATAATTCCAACCCGGTAAGGGTGTCTTGTGTGGTCACTTGTGCCTAGTTCTTCACTCGCTTCGTCCTTAGTTAAGATAAGTAACACATTCAAATTGCCGTATTAAAACGCACAGGCGGAACAGGATCAGTCTTTGTAATCCAAACGTTAATTTTCAATGCCTAGATTCCTGTCTCAGCGAGATAGATCTCGTATAAATATGGTTCGTAGCAATGACAACCCGTAAAGTCGGATTGTCATTGAACCATATTTATTTACCTCATTTTTAAATTGCTCCTCACCCTTATCCCCTGTAAACCCAACATCCTGCCCCTAAAATGTAACCAACATATTTTTTAAACCAAAATTTTAAAATTACTACCCACCCTTATCCACTATTAACCCAACATCCTGTTCCTAAAACTTAATTTAAAAATAAAACAAAGTTGTTAACATATATTTTTTTAATCTATTAAATATATAACTAATACTAATTTAATAATAAGAGACATTCAAAAAACAATATTATTTGCAACTATGTTTTTGACATCAACATTTAAAAAATCTATATTTTTCCATAACATTAAATTTGATATGTTTGACAACAAGAAAACGTACCTTGATATTTTCTACCATCGATATTCTTAACTCGATATTATTGCAATTCGATATTTCCACAGTGATATTCCATCTTTGCACCCAGCGGGGGATGCTTTGGTGTCAATCCCACAGTCAAGTTGATGCGTTGATTTTCTCCATACATTGGTTCTAAAGTTGATTTGTCAAGCCAAGAAGAATTGATTATGTAAACGATGCACCAGGTTTCTCCAAGCAGTCGAGGGGATGCATTGATCTTCCCACACAGCAGTGATGCGTCAGTTCTTTAAGGCGATGGTCTGGTCCCGAGTGTGATGCACCGATTCTGTTCCTGAAACGGGGGCGATGTGCTGGTTCTCCTTCATACAGACTGGAGATGAGTCGATTTCACTAGAGCAAACACCTGGGCCCATTTCCAATAGACCATGCACAGGAGCAGGTGATGAGAGTTTCATATCCCTTAGTCTCAAGCAACGGGAGGCAAGCAACAAGTCTTTGGACATCACTCTAGGTTCAAGGCAGAGTCCAGCTCTCACTCAGCTGGGTCAGAGAGCAGCAGGCAGGAGGTCAGCACAGCAGAAAAGCAGTTCTTAGAGAGCAGAGTGACAGTCCTTATAGCACCACAGCAGTTCTTCTGACAGAGGTTCTTTACAGGTCCAGACATGTCTGATTTGGGGGGGGGGGCAAATACCTAGTACCCATTTGTGCCTTTGATGTGGGAGTGACTTCAAAGATGGGTCTTGGAAGAATGCAAAGGTACTTTCTTCCCAGCCCTGTCTCCAGACAAATTTCAGGCGAGCAATCAACCCTTTGTGTGGGGAGAGGACACTGCCTATTCAGGTGTAATGGTCTGCTCCTCCCTCCCATCCTTCCCAGAACTAGACAGCAGGATGCAGACAGGCACCAAGACAGACCTAACCTTGATTTGTATGTGACTGTCTATAGGGAATGCACTAAGTCAAGCTCTCACTCACCCCAGACATCTATTGGAAACAGGCTGCAGGCACACAGAGCTTTAAGAGCAGAGGAATGTCCACTCCTTAAAAGTGGCATTTCTCAAATAGTAACATTAAATCCAACTTTATCAGCAAAGAGGATTTATCATTACCATTACAAAGATTTGAAACATGACAAAGCTACTCTTTCCTCTCCCCTTCTTCTGTGCTCAGAGACACACCATCTTACCTTCCGAAAGCACTTGAAAAAATGGCTGTTCCCGATCACTCACCTGTTAACCTCCTTTCTTCTTCTGCTCTGCCGCTAGCACTGGGATGCTTTTGTGTAACCATGTACTTAAGACATGTTAATTAATAATAATAAAATAATAATTGTCAGGGGCTCGCGAATACCAACCATACTTACCACCGGTGAGTCACTCTGGGTAGTCATCCCACACTCTCATCCACCTCACTCTTCCTTATGGGCTTCCTGGGGCCCACCGTGGGGTTGATTGATATGGAATAAAAAGGGAGTTTAAGGCTTGGCAAGGGGTTTTAAATGCCAAGTTGACATGACTGCAAAACTGCACACACAGGCTTTGCAGTGGCAGTTCTGAAACATGTTTAAAGATCCACTTGTGTGGGTGGCACAATTTTGTGCTGCAGGCTCACTCGTATCATTTAATTTATGTGCGCAGGAAGTGCACTCTATTATGGACTTACCTTTACATTAAATGTCCCAAATGTGGATGTACCAAATGAAACCATGTGTAGGGGAGAAGCACATGTGTTTTATCGCAGGTCAGCAGTGGTAAAGTGCTCAGAGTTCTAAGGCCAACAAAAAGAATCAGCAAATGAGAAGTCAAGCAGACAACATCTTTGGGGGAAGACCACTCTAAGGCTGACAGGTTTACTCATAGGTAATAATGTTAATTTATTTAAAATAGGTAAACATATAAAAACAAATATTTAGGTTAAAATACATTAAAATAGTACATATCTATATATATAAAAACTAATGTATGTGTGTCTGTCTGTTTGTCCTTTATTCATTACTACACCATTCATCCGATCTCAATGAAACTTTGGGAAATTGTTGAGTACACTCCCGCAAAGGTTTCCGGCATAATTTGTTTTTTAAATATCGCCCCCCCAGGGCCCTCTTAATCTTTCGAATACTGATGTACGCACCAGACGGAAAAACAAAATATCGTGTATCCACAAGCACTCAAATAAATAAATAGAATGAAAACAGCATTCATCCGACCGCCATGAAACTTTGAGAAGTTGTTGAGTACACTCCTGCGAAGGTTTATGGCATACAATCTTTTTTAAATATCGGCCCCCAGGGCCCTCATAATCTTTCGAATACTGATGTAAGTACCAGATGGAAAAACAAAAAAATGTGTATCCACAAGCATTCCAATAAATAAATAGAATTAAAATGACACTTTGAAATGTTTTCCATATTAAAATGAATAAGTTTCAATAAAAATGACACAATGTAAATTGAATGTTATCATAATGAGTTTCCTTGAATTTCCTTTCTTCGGAGATCCCAGCAACGCGTGACGGGTAAGCTAGTTTATTTATAAAATATTTAATCTGAGTTATTCACTGTATGTGTTACATATCACAGACCCTCATGATGACACAAAGGTGTTGTAGAAGTAGATCTTAGGCCACCCTTTGTAGGTGCAGCCCATCTACAAATTTCACTTCTCTGTTTCACAGTGCATTCTTTACCA